>NC_133313.1:12256894-12270053 GCF_012295235.1 Primulina huaijiensis
TATATATATATTTTCATTTAATATAATAATATATACATATATGTGCTTTTATTATTATTTTCACGTAATATATAAAGTAACAATATATACATATATATTTTTTAATTTCTAAAATTTTTTTATAATAATATAGTCAAAAAGATAATTCACACCACCCACCATAACATGTATAATATCGAGAATTTTTTTGTAAAAGCCTCAACTCCATATTCTTTCAGGTCAAAATATTTAATGGATAGCTGATTTACACTCATGGAGTTGGAATGAATATTAACTCTCATTGAAAAAGGTTAATTAGTAAAGCAGAGAATTAAATAAACTAATATTGAAAACAAAATAGGAAAATTTACAAAGAATAAAATCCCCTTTTTTTCTCTTTTTTTATTAACGTGACTGCAATGTTTTACAATGAAAATTTTTTTTAATCCAAACATTCTACCATAAATGTCTACATATATAAACATTTATATAACGGATACATTCGACCACCTTTGAAACTTATCCAACACAAACAAATTTTTTTTTTTTAGAACATATTGATTGATGGATTTTTTTTTATAAACCATTTATAGTACATAAATCAAATCTAAAAAAAAAATATTACAATGAACAAAGAACTTTGCAGTCCGTTATTTATCTTCTATTTTTTTTTATAATTAATATTTTTTTTATAGGGAAGTTATAATCTTGTAATTAACAATTTTTTAATAATCAATAAAAGTTTATTAATTGTTTTCTCATTTCTCACCACTTACTCACAAAAGATGTGTGAGTATATATTATACTTTAACAAAAAGAATTCTTTCAATTATACAAGTTGTAAAGCCCGAGATGTTATCAATTTTATGAGACCCCGAAAAGAAAATATCATTGATGGCAATTTCGTAATTAAGTGGAAAATACTTAATTTAAATTTAAATTAATGGCAATTTTGTAATTAAGTGGAAAAATAATTGATTTAAATTTGATGGCAATTTCGTAATTATTGGGGGCCGAATTGTAAATAGTGAAAAGTTGATGGACTAGAGTTCAAATATGGAAAATTGAGTTGACACATGTCTTCACCTTGTAACTTAAATGTTAATCTTCATTTCCAATTTCACATTCTCGAGAGAAAATCGAGAAGCTCCATGAATTAATCCTCAACGTTTCCTTACACCATAGAAATTTTATTGTATGACATCCGGTTATCAGAATTTGAATCCGAACATAGTTCTGTAATCCTTTCGACGCGAGCTACAGCAGGACGTAAGTTTTATTGAGTTCTGTTATCATTTGAAATTATGATATTAGAGAAATTATTATTTGATCATTATTATGTGTTCTGGGAATACTACACATCGTAGAATCGAAGTCAGATCGAAAAACAGATTGATTATGGAATTGTTATGATTTTCTGATTATATGGACTTGAAACCGGACAGATTTAGATTATTGATTGATTACAGAATGTATCGGATATGGGTTATGATTTGTAATTGATTTTTGTTGATATGGTATTTACGGGGATATTAGATTGTGCCGTTATGCCGATGATTTGAATAAAATTCAGATTAATCAGATTCAGTATTGAATTGAGAATGGAAGGTTGATATTATTATTCTGGATATGTCCTTTCAGATTTACAGAGACAATCTTGAGTTCAGAACTTTCGTTTCTTCAGACCGAGACTACAAACGAAAGGTATAAATCAATTTGGTATTGGGAGATCGACACAAGTAGGATATACTTGTGTTTCCCTAAATCACATACTATTTGTTATTATTTGCATTGATTTGATTTGATATGCTTGTTCTATTGATGTATAGAGAGCATGTGTTAGACGAATATTAGACGAGTGATCTTGTGGCAGAAGTACCTGATATTGGCGGGATCGCCACGGGCACATTGCACGATGTCACAAGATAGTGTATTGGCGATAGTGCCACAGTCTGTGACGGATAGGTCAAGACACTGGATGTTTGGTTATATCGACGTGGATAGAATCGGAGTTTCTTCTATTACTGTTGGTCGATATAGGAATACCAACGTCTGGAAACCGGGATCCCTAGACTAGGATTGAGTCTAGTCTGAGTCGTGGAGTCACGAGTATGATTGATAGTTTGATATTAATTATGTTTTAGATTTTGATATATATCTGATGTCTGCTCCATGCTTTATATTAATTATATGATTGCATGTTTGGTTGATTTATACTGGGATTTATTCTCACCGGAGTTATCCGGCTGTTGTCGTGTTTGCATGTGTGCATGACAACAGGTGGGACAGGTTCAGGGTCGAGGAGATGAAGAGAGAGATCGTGATTAGAGTGGAGACTACGGACTTGATCTGAGATAGGGTTGAACACTTGATATTTAGTAGTTGAACCTTAGTTTGTAAATGATTGTATATAGTACAAGACTTGTACTTTACTTTTATACTGATATGTAAAGTAGAGTGATTCCATTACGTTCCGCATTTGATATTATATTTAAAAAAAAAAAAATTTAGACCCTGCTTTTTATAATTGATTAATTAGTCTCAATGACGATTAAGAACATGATTAGCGTCCGGGTCCCCACAACAGGTCGTATCAGAGCATTAGGTTCCTGAGATTGAACTAGATCAGAGTAGTAGGTCTAGAACTGCAGGTTCCTGGAGACGGAGATAGAAGCTAGTGAGCGGGGTAGATTGAGTTTTCTTTCTTGCTTTTGATTGCTAGCATGATTACTGCTTTTATTATTACATGTTTACCTGATTATCTGATTTGATTGATAAACTGTATTAATTGAGAATGAATAAGAACCGATTCTTGATCAGCAGTAAGATGATAAGAGGAGGGACTGAATTGAAACAGATTTGTTGTATTGGGTTACTAATCCTTTTGATAATCAGATATGCCTCCTCGACGAATCCTAGATTAGGGCAGTACTTCGAATCCTCCAATGGATGTGACAGCAACACCAATGGAAACCTTGCTGAAGAGATTTCAGTCATTCCATCCACCGACTCTGAAGGGTACTGAGACTTCAGTTGATTGTGAGAGTTGGTTAGATGACATTGAGATACTGTTTGACTCATTGGATTACACAGATGAGCGGAGAGTGAAACTGATTGGGCACCAGTTGCATGACGTTGCAAAGAACTGGTGGATTACAACGAAGAGAGAATTGGAGCATAGAGGTATGAATGTTACTTGGAAGGTATTTAAGACTGAATTTTATCAGAGATTATTTCCAGTGTCATATAGAAAGGACAAAGGCACAGAATTTGCAAATCTGAGACAGGGTCAACTGAACATTGAGGAATATGTGGCCAATTTCTCTACATTACTACGATTTTCTCCACATTTGGCCGAGAACGACGAAGCTGTTGCTGATCAGTTCATTAATGGCCTGAATCCTGAAATCTTTACACTGGTGAACACTGGACGACCGAACAACTTTGCTGATGCCCAGAACAGAGCAAAGGGAGCCGAAGCTGGTCTGATTAGACAGAAAGGAGCTTCGTATGTCGCACCAGCACCGAGACCACAACAACCATCCTCAGCTCAGTTTCCACAACCTCCTCCTAGATTTGAGAGTGGCAGTAGCAGCAGTGGAAAGAGAGATAAGTTGAAAGCTCGAGGGAAACAGTTCAAGAGATCTGGAAGCAGTTCATCCAGTTCTAGTGGCTCACGACAGACTGCCCAGAGTCAGAGTTATACCGGAGCTTATTGCAGCACGTGTGGAGGGAAACATTCCACAGAGCATTGCCGAGGAGTGTTTGGCAGTTGCCGTATTTGCGGAAAGCAGGGACATTTTGCCAGAGTATGTCCCCAGAGAGGTTCTCAGGGATCCGAGAGAGCAGAGTCATCTGGATCAGTGGCTCAGACAGGGAGATGACCATCAGTTGTTCATTCTTTCCAGCCAGCACCATCTACCCAGTCACAACAAAGGCCAAGAGGAAGCCAGACAGTTAGCCAGCCTCCTAGACAGCAGGCCAGCGTTTTTGCTTTGACTGAGGAGCAGGCACAGGATGCACCTGATGATGTCGTTGCAGGTAACTGTTCTATTTTTGGTTATCCTGCTTATGTATTGATTGATACTGGTGCATCGCATACATTCATATCTGAGAGATTTGCATTGATGCATTCTTTGCCTGTTGAGTCATTATCTACTTTAGTATCTTTCTCTTCACCTTTGGGGAGAGGTCTTGTATCAGTGACTTCTGTTAGATCTTGTATGCTACAGTATGATGGTCATGAGATTGAGTTAGATTGTATTGTACTTGTGTTGTCTGATTTTGACTGTATTATCGGTATTGATATGTTTACCAAGTACAGAGCTACCGTTGATTGCTTCCACAAGATTGTGAGATTCAGACCTGACATGGCTGACGAGTGGAAAGTTTACGGTAAGGGTTCTAGATCTAGAAATCCTTTGATATCTGTTATGGCTATGACTAGATTGTTACAGAAAGGAGCAGATAACCTTGTCTATTCAGTTTATTTACTGAAATCGAGTCCATCATTGACGGATTTGCCAGTGGTGTGTGAGTTTGCTGATGTCTTTCCAGATGAGATTCCTGGTTTACCTCCAATTCGAGAGATAGACTTCAGCATTGAGTTGATGCCAAGTACCGTTCCGATATCTAGAGCTCCGTATAGGATGGCACCAATTGAGTTGAAAGAATTGAAGGAACAGTTGGAGGATCTACTAGCCAAGGGATATATCAGACCGAGCGTATCTCCTTGGGGTGCTCCAGTACTGTTCGTGAGAAAGAAAGATGATTCGATGAGACTCTGTATCGTTTACCGGCAACTGAACAAAGCAACGGTAAAGAATAAGTATCCCTTGCCTCGTATTGATGATTTGTTTGATCAGTTGCAGGGTTCTTCAGTATATTCCAAGATCGATTTGAGATCTGGATACCATCAGCTGAGAGTCAGGGATTCTGATATCTCGAAGACAGCGTTTAGAACCAGGTATGGACATTACAAGTTTATTGTCATGCCATTTGGTTTGACGAATGCACCGGCTGTATCCATGGGGTTGATGAACCGTATCTTTCAAAGATATCTGGATGATTTTGTGATCATTTTTATTCACGATATCTTGATTTATTCGAAGAATATGATTGAGCATGCTGATCATCTGATAACTGTGTTGAAAATTTTAAGGGCTGAGAAATTGTATGCTAAACTGTCGAAATGCGAGTTTTGGTTAAGACAGGTTGTATTTCTGGGTCACATTATATCCGGAGACGGTATTTCTGTTGATCCCAGTAAGGTTGAAGCCGTGATTTCTTGGCCGAGAGCGACTTCTGTACCAGAGATTCGAAGTTTTATGGGTTTAGCAGGATATTATCGACGATTCATCAAAGATTTTTCCAGTATTGCCAAACCGATTACACAGTTAACTCAGAAGAATGCTCCATTCGTTTGGTCTGAGGAATGTGAGACCAGTTTTCTTGAATTAAAGAAAAGATTGACTAGTGCACCGATATTGACTATCCCATCAGGTACTGGTGATTTTGTGGTTTATTGTGATGCATCTCATCAAGGATTGGGGTGTATACTGATGCAGCGAGGGCATGTCATTGCCTATGCCTCAAGACAGCTGAAACCACATGAAACTCGTTATCCAATTCATGATCTCGAATTGGCAGCCATTGTCTTTGCATTGAAGATATGGCGACATTATCTGTACGACGAGAAATTTGAGATATAATCTGATCACAAGAGCTTGAAGTATTTGTTTTCACAATCCGAGTTGAATATGAGGCAACGGAGATGGCTCGATTTATTGAAAAATTTTGATTGTGAAATCAAATACTATCCTAGAAAATCCAATGCAGCAGCAGATGCACTGAGTCGAAAGGTGTGTTCCCTATCCTTATCGACGATTGGTGTTTCGAATTTGATAGAAGACTGCTGTTTGTCTGGATTAGTGTTTGAAACAGATCGTCAGCCTCTGAGATTATGTGCTATTCGGGCCGAACCAGAACTGATATTGAGAATCAAAGAAGCACAGAAAATTGATCAGAATGTACAGAATTCGATTGCTATGATCAGAGCTGGACATCAGTCAGAATATCAGGTTCGTAATAATGTTTTGTATGTGAATAATCGTATTGTTGTGCCGAATGTTTCAGATTTGAGACAGCAGATATTGACAGAAGCGCACAACAGTCGTTTTAGCATTCATCCTCGTGGCAGGAAGATGTACAATGATTTAAAGACATAGTATTGGTGGAAACAGATGAAATCTGATGCTACTAAATTTGTATCCAAGTGTCTGAATTGCCAACAGGTGAAGGCTGAAAGAAAGAAACCAGGAGGATTGTTGCAGAGTTTGTCGATTCCTGAATGGAAATGGGATCACATTTCCATGGATTTTGTGACACAGTTACCACGTTCCTCCCGAGGTTGTGATGCGATTTGGGTAGTGATTGATCGACTGACCAAATCCGCATGTTTCATTCCATACAAGATGACCTATAGATATGATCAGATCGCCGATATTTATGTTAGAGAAGTGGTCAGATTGCAGGAGTGCCGAAGTCGATTGTATCAGACCGTGATCCTCGGTTTAATTTGCACTTCTGGCAGAGTTTACAGCGGGCCTTAGGTACGAAGTTACATCTGAGTACCGCATATCATCCACAGACCGATGGACAGTCGAGCGGACTATCCAGACTTTGGAAGATATGCTGAGGGCAGTAGTGCTTGATTTTAGCACTAGTTGGCAAGATGCATTGCCTCTTTGTGAATTTTCGTACAAAAACAACTATCAAACAATGCATTTAAATTCGATGGCAATTTCGTAATTATTGGGGGCCGAATTGTAAATAGTGAAAAGTTGAGGGACTAAAGTGCAAATATGGAAAATTGAGTGGACACATGTCTTCACCTTGCAACTTAAATGTTAATCTTCATTTCCAATTTCACATTCCCGAGAGAAAATCGAGAAGCTCCATGAATTAATCCTCAACGTTTCCTTACACCATAGAAATTTTATTGTATGACATCCGGTTATCAGAATTTGAATCCGAACACAGTTCTGTAATCCTTTCAACGCGAGCTACAGCAGGACTTAAGTTTTATTGAGTTCTGTTATCATTTGAAATTATGATATTGGAGAAATTATTATTTGATCATTATTATGTGTTCTGGGAATACTACACATCGTAGAATCGAAGTCAGATTGATCATGGAATTGTTATGAATTTCTGATTATATGGACTTGAAACCGGACAGATTTAGATTATTGATTGATTACAGATTGTATCGGATATGGGTTATGATTTGTAATTGATATTTGTTGATATGGTATTTACGGAGATATTGAGATTGTGCCGTTATGCCGATGATTTGAATTAAATTCAAATTAATCAGATTCAGTATTGAATTGAGAATGGAAGGTTGATATTATTATTCTGGCTATGTCCTTTCAGATTTACAGAGACAATCTTGAGTTCAGAACTTTCGTTTCTTCAGACCGAGACTACAAACGAAAGGTATAAGTCAATGTGGTATTGGAAGATCGACACAAGTAGGATATACTTGTGTTTCCCTAAATCACATACTATTTGTTATTATTTGCATTGATTTGATTTGATATGCTTGTTCTATTGATGTATAGAGAGCATGTGTTAGACGAATATTAAACGAGTGATCTTGTGACAGAAGTACCTGATAATGGCGGGATCGCCACGGGCACATTGCACGATGTCACAAGATAGTGTATTGGCGATAGTGCCACAGTGTGTGACGGATAGGTCAAGACACTGGATGTTTGGTTATATCGACGTGGATAGAATCGGAGTTTCTTCTATTACTGTTGGTCGATATAGGAATACCAACGTCTGGAAACCGGGATCCCTATACTAGGATTAAGTCTAGTTTGAGTCGTGGAGTCACGAGTATGATTGATAGTTCGATATTAATTATGTTTCAGATTTTGATATATATCTGATATCTGCTTCATGCTTTATATTAATTATATGATTGCATGTTTCGCATGTTTAAAATATATTTCTCTACATGGTTGAATTAAAATATATTTTTAAAGGTTATTCGAGTTGCGATCGAGGAACGGAGACCGATGACTGAAAAACGTAAAATGTTTTTAGTATATAATTGTTTTAAATTATTTAAGAATAAGGTTGAGGATTTTTAGTATTTTTGAGAATAGGGAATTTGAGGTGATTTTATACGTCGGGACGTAGTTTTTATCGGTGTTCGATTTTCAACAAAAATACGAACGTATTGGCAACCCGGCTATTAAATTCACAAACTTATTTAAAAAAAACTATTTTTATATTTTAATTAAATTCTATTCAAGCACTAATGGGCCTAATTTGTTAGCTTAATAGGCCTAAGCCTTAATTAGTGAATTAATTAATATAATATAATAAATCACCCCAAACCCACCCCATAAGACACGCAACTTCCTTGTGCAATCCAAACTCCTTCCCCTCAAATTCTTTCCTTTTTTACACGCACACACACCTAAATATTCAAGAAAAAAGTCGAAGCCTTCAAGGAAAATCAAGCCAAGGTTGTTGTCGCCGTTCTTCGAAATCGTCAACGAATAATCGTG
Organism: Primulina huaijiensis; assembly: GCF_012295235.1. Taxonomy (NCBI): domain Eukaryota; kingdom Viridiplantae; phylum Streptophyta; class Magnoliopsida; order Lamiales; family Gesneriaceae; genus Primulina; species Primulina huaijiensis. The sequence goes on from NC_133313.1 coordinate 12,265,459, forward strand.
CGTTAAAAACGCAAAGGAATGCCATATTCTTTCCTTCAAACATATATCACATCATAGTATTTATTTAATTATTTTTGAATGAAAAACAAATTGCACTTTGTTATATTTTTGTTTTTGCATCAAACATGAATTTTAAAGCATGATATGTGAACCAAAAACATGTTTACATGCACACTAAGGTGCTGCCATGATTATGATATGTTATAGGAATGTTTTACATGAGTTTAAGGAGTCCTAGAACTACACAACATGGCACACACGATAATAGAAACAAGTCGGGATCTAAATCGAAACGTCTTTGATCATGGGGCTCGGTTTAAGGGAGATAGTGGTTGGGCTTGGGTTCGATCGGGACCAGGGCTTGGCTAGGGGTTTGTATGAGTTAGGGGTCGAATCCTAGCCACGCTAAGACTCGAACACCAGGGGCTAGTAAGAGTCCAAGCCAACAGGGACTCCCACCCGAGAAGCTTCAAGGGGATGTGCTGGTATGTGCTCGCGCAGGTGATTTGTGGGCTTAGCCAGGGGCTTTGGGCTGGGGCTAGGTTAGGTCCTTAGGGTCCTAAGAAGGGGCACAAGGGTCTGGTTCAAGGTCTAGTGTGGTTGGCTAGTTCTTAGCAATAGAAACAAGAGTCCATGTTCATGTGGGTTTCTCGCCGGTTTGCGTTGCTGGGATGTATGGCTTTGGTTTTCAACTGGGGCTCCAGTCCTATGGTTTCTAAGGGTCCAGAAGGGTTCCTAGAGGGGCTGGTCATGAGTTGGTGCAGGGTGGATGGACGTGGCTCGAACCAAGCAAAGAAACGTGAGGGAGGCACTATGGAGGCAGCAGGTGCGCACGTGGTGCTTCTGTGTTCAATTGGCTCGATGTTGGGTTCCAGGGGCTGGGCTGGCTTGGGCGTGGTTTGGGTGCTGTCCAGGGATGATTAGGGTCCTATGGGGTCAAGTTGTTAAGGGCTGGAGGTGTCCTATTTGTCTTGGAGTCTTGGTGAAGGGAAGGAAACTCAAGCACACACAACACATGCAATCGAGTCTACTTTCCAGGAGGTTTTTGGGCAGGCCAAGGCTGGTTCTTTTGGCTGGCCTTGGTTAGTAGGGACCCTAGGTGGGTTGGCTAGGGTTCGGCTCAAGGTGGCTTGGGCGTGGCGCGAGTAAATTAGGAGATGGCTCGGGTGGTTTGATTATGTGTCAAAAACGAGATTTTGAGGAAGAAATTTCAAACCATGGGTCCACGGGTGAGGCTCATGACTTGGAAGGGTAGAATAAATAATAAAGATGTTATGTTTAATGTTTGGGATCAAAATAACGAGTTTTGGATTTATCCGGGATTTAATCGCCGCACGAAACGATAATTAAAAAATTAATGGAAACGCCTAGTTTTAACCTTTATAAAATTATGGAAAATTATGTTTAAGCTCAAATAATTATTAGAAGTCTAAGTTTTTAATTTGAGAATTTTATATTGAGGTTTGGTTTAATTCGGGTTTAAAACGCATTAATATGTCACATTTAAAGATTAATTTAAAAGTCATCGATTTAAGCTAAATAAAAATATGAGAAAATTCATGTAAGCTTAAATTATTAGTTGGGACATGTTAGAGTCAAGGAAATTAAGAAAAAGTCAAAAACGTTAAATTTTACGTCTAGGGGTAAAACGGTCATTTTACGCCTAAAAAATTAGTAAACGTCATGTCAGTGTCCTGAATGCTGTTTTATATGCTAATATGATTATTTTCAATGATTATAGATGTTTATGAATGTTTATATGTTAAAATGTTAAATTTAAATGTTTATAGATTTTTATATGTTAATATGTTTATTTGTAATGTTTATGTTTTAATATGTCAAAATGTTATTTTAAATGTTTATGATTTAAATTTTTATTTTAAATTTTTATGATGTTAAAATGATTATTTTAAAACTTTTTATAGCTTTTTATGGTTTTTATATGCTAAAACGTTTATTTTAAATGTTTACGGATTTTTATGATTTAATATTGACATTTAAAAGATATATTGCATGCTTGGTTTAAAAAAAAGTTATATGCATGTTTAATTTTTATTAAGTTATGAGAATATGAAACATTGAAGGAAGTTGAGTAATTGTGACTAAATATGTTGGAGATATCGTGAGGGTTATGGTCCCAGTGGGAGCCCGACGATCGTATTTCCATTGATACAAATATGAATACGTTAATATGTTGGCCAAGGCCCAGTTGACCGGTGAGAGTGTTGCTGGTGTCTCCGCCGCCAAGTACTGTGGTTTTTATAGATGGATTCATCGCCCAAAACGAATACGAATACGAGTCACAATTATCGATCTGAATTCAACGAAAGGAATATTAATACGAATATGAATATGTTGATACAAATAGGAATATGTTGACACGAATATGGGTATGGATATAGATATGAATATGAATATGTTTATAATGATATGAAAATGTTTATGAAAAATTTATGAAAATTTTCTTTTTAAAGTTTATGCATCATGAATATGTTTACGAAAATGTTATTGTTTAAAGTTTATGCATTCTCATGAAAATGATATGTTAAGTACAAGTATTTTGCACTGTTGTATGTGATCTGTATACGTATTACTTGTTATCAAGATTATGGTGTGTTGAGTCTTTAGACTCACTAGGTGTGATTGATGTAGATGATATTGATTATGAATATGATAATGGAGGTCTTGATGGTTGACTTCGCTGGACTGAAAGTGCACATAACCTGAGGACCGACGCTAGTTTTCCGCACTAGTTATGATTTATGATTTTAAGTTATATTAAAGATATTTTATAACTTTTATTTATGTTGGAAGATGTTTTTGAGAGGCTATAGTATGTGCTATACTTTTCAAATATTGTTTTTGAGTTTGGTAAAACGTTTAACGATTTTATGCTTTAAACTATTTTTCTTTGAATTTAAATATTAGGTGGTTGTTTTTTTTTTTAAATGGTGCAAGGTATTTTTAAAGTATATATATATATGTATATTTTCAATCGGCCGAATTGTGAAAAGTTTGGAAAAAAAATTTCTAGTACAAGTTCATAAAACGAGTAGCAGACGTTTCAGTTGGTATCAGAGCCAGGTTCCTGTAAATGTGCCACCATCAGTGCCGGGAAGCTCAGTCGTCAAGCCTCAAATTTTAAGTTTACATGCTTTATATGATTTTATGATGTTACCTGCATAATTGCATGAATTATATGTTTACGTCACATGTTTGATGGCTCCATGAGGATATATGATTTATATTCTTTGAAATTTTTATAAGTGATACGATATGAAATAAGAAATAATTTTATTTCGACGCATGTTGGTTTTGTGGTGGAATTGGACTATGTTGATTTTTGAGTTTTAGTATTGACATTATACTTTTTGGGCCGTAATTTAATAATGAATATTATGAATGCTTTTGGGACATGTATATTTTCTAAGAATAGTTGTGATTCGTGGTTAGTAGTTGAATTAATTTTTGATAATTACTTATAAGTAATAATGATTCGAATACTGCGATTATCTTTGGAAGTAAGAAAATGTATAAATTGGATTTTAAGTTTGATAAAAAGAAAGATTGGTTATGAGAATTGATTTTGGGTTAATAAGCTTAAAATATTTGAAAATTATGTCTTGGGAAACCTATAGAAAGAAATTAAGAATACCAAAAAAACTTATGGGTTAATCGTAGTATTTTCGAAATTAAGGACCAATTGGATAATTTTTGAGGAAATTAAGAATTTATTTTGTAATTGTTAAAGAATTTAGGGACTAGTTTAACAATAAGTGAGAATTGAATGGGTTAAATGATAAGAATTTTTGAGGATTTAGATTTTGAAGAATATTTGGAACCTTGGGATATCTTGGTTATAATGTTATAAAGAATGTTAATCAAGAGTTTTTAAGGGTGAAACAATATTAGGCTTGAAAAACCTAAGCGTTAGCGAATGCGTTTGAGATTTTAATGTTGAATCTGATAAGTTGATGAATATTTTGGGTAAAATATAAGGAAAGTAATATACGATAAGTATGTTCACCATATTTTAATATTAAGAATTATAAGAAAAATTGAAATTCGAGGTTATAATAGTAACATCACGAAGTTATCATGGGTCTTTTTAAGTTGAGATTAGCAAATGAGGATTTAGAAGGATAATTTATGTAACGTACCGTACTTTTTCTACTTAAAATTTGCGGAAGAATTAAAAATTTTCTTAAATAAAAAGTGAACATAAAAAAAATTCGATAAAAGAAGTAAAACTGTACGTCTCTCAAGTTGTTGCAACAAAAGATTTGAAATTCAAAGTTTGACATAAGAAATAAATGTTTTCATAAAAATTAAAACATGGCGGTTGATAAACATAAAAATTGTACATTAATTAAATATTTTATAATATAAATATATAGTTTTTGTTTTATTAAATGTTTAAATATTATATGTTTTATAATAAATTGTATAAAATATAAATTGTTGTGTAATTACAAGTTTTTACTATTTTTTACAGGTTCGATAAAACAAGAATAAACTTGGCGTTGCAAATGGGATTAAGATGATTCTTGGACCTGTAGAAAGTTGATTATAATATCTACAATATTGTTGACAAG
>NC_133313.1:12270449-12342587 GCF_012295235.1 Primulina huaijiensis
TGATTTATTGTTGCTATATGTTACACTAAATTCTTGGAACCATTTAAATGTTAGTTTGGTATTACCAACCATTTAAAGTGGATGCCTTGATTTATTATATATAAATATATTATAATATTAAATTCTTGGAACCATTTAAATGTTAGTTTGGTTTTACCAACCATTTAAAGTGGATGCCTTGATTTATTATATATGAATATATTATAATATTAAATTCTTGGTACCATTTAAATGTTAGTTTGGTTTTACCAACCATTTAAAGTGAGAACCTTGATTTAGTGTTTACAAATATATATAGTACAATAAACACTTGACCACATTTATAAGTTTTGGTATATATTATATACTTATAAGATAATAATTTATAACATAATATAAATATGATTATTTAATATATTGGAACTATTTTATTAAGTGGATTTCAATATTGTCCGTTAATGTTAACTTTATTAAAATACCAAGAGTGGATCCTTTAATCTCAACTACTTAAATTAAAATTTGAACAATTAAAATTTATCCATTAGAGATTCAAACAATTAAAATTAAAAAGAAACAAAAACAAAAACAAAATAAAAAGACATTGTAGTGGACTTGTAATTACCTTAGCTTCCCTATGAATACGATATCGGACTCACCGAATTATACTACTTGTGGACAACCTGCTCTTGGGAGTGCAACAATCAAAATGACAATAGCGGTCCTCGGGTTTAGCCTCCCGTTCAGTCCAAGCCTGCTCTTTGGTCCCCACTTCCAGCCTCCTCATAAACATCCTCACCTGCATCGATCAAGTCTAGTGAGTCTAAAGACTCAACACGTATAAATTGGATGTAACGAATAATACGTAATAAAATTACATGCAACTTCAAAATAGAGCTTACATACTTAAAACTTGAACTTGCATATCAAAAGCTTGAACATATGTACATACATACATAGACGTGCCATCAACATAAAACTTTTCTTAAACATGCTTGCATACTTGAACATACTAGAACATACATAACTTCATCATTTTGCGTAGAGTCATGTTTCAAAGCAAGTGACCCATATCATAACCGTCTGATCAGACTAACCATAATACTGGGATGACAGGGACGTATCCACTGCCACATACATGAGATCCTCGTTCATAATTTAACACGCTGATTGGTCCACGTTCATAATTTAACGCTTTCCAATCTCGATCTAAACCCATTCATAATTTAACTGGCGGATTGATCCTCGTTCATAATTTAACGATTTCCAATCCTAAACATAATTTGGTCACAAGACAATTAGCATACCTCAAAAACTTGAAAATATTTTCTTTGCACGTCGAACATACTTTACTTGGCGTTGAGGGATTCGTTGGATCTCGTTTGGGGCCGCTGTTGCAACATATTAACGTGAGTTCAAACACTTAACTTTCATAGCTTAGACGTAGGTTTTAAACAGAACATGTAACAATTTTTGAAAATATGATCATACTTATAAGCATATCATATTACTTTTATTCAATGTTTAAAATAGAAATGAATACTTAATCAAAAGCCCACTTACAGTAGTTTTTCGAAGGTAGGTTCGAAATTTGCAGACTTTGACACGAAATTTCCTTCTGAAAATTTGGCAGCACTTCGACGTAATCTCAACAAATACTGTCTTCAATTCGGCAGCACCTCGACGTAGAACTCTAGCACTTGACTGCACGAAACTTTCTTCATTCTTCTTTGCTAGCCTTGGCCGAAATTTTGGAGAGTTTGGTAGAAGAGAGTAGCCGAATTTTTGAAAGTTTTGTGGTGTGCTTTCTCTCAACCAAGTGAGTGGTATTTATAAGCAAAAAAGACCTTCCACCTAGCCACTTGGATCGACCACTTGGGCTCCAAGAAATGATTTAATGATGATCATAATGGTGGTCAAAGAAATGTCAAGCACCAAGAGTCATTCTTTGCACCATAATTGTGTCCTGATCTCCTAGCTCCTCCCTTAGCTCCTTCATGGATTATCTCAATGGTCATTTCTTGCATACTTAATTTGTCCTAACATTTAGCTCATCTTTTAGCTCCCTTTTTGGTCTTGTTAGGACAAGCTTGGTTGAGCTGTTTCGAGCTGAAAGATCGAGTCCTTGAGCTAGGGTTTTACTCTTCTAGTGACAATACTTCAATGGATGCGGTTATCTGCAGCTCGGCTTCATGTTGAGTTAATCTCCGAACTTTGAAGCCATTTCCTCGAGTTAAGTTAGCTGAAATGTGATTTGCTTCGGATCGAATTTTTCCAGGTTCTCACATCCCTCCCTCCTTACGGAAAGTTTCGTCCTCGAAACTTAAATCAGCTCGAGCTTTTGAAGAAATGAGGGTATTGTGAACGCATTTTCTCTTCGAGTTCCCAAGTTGCCTCCCTTACGGTATGATTTGACCACTGCACTTTGACGTATGGGATTGTCCGGTGCCTCAACACTTGATCTTTTGTGTCCACTATTCGGATAGGGACTTCTTCGTATTTGAGTCCTTCTTTGAGATTTCCTTCAATCATCAGTGGTGAAATTTTAAGAACATGACTCGGATCTGGAACATTTTTCCTCAGCTGTGAGATGTGGAAAACATTGTGAATCCTGGACATATCAGGCGGCAAAGCAAGACGGTAGGCTAAGGTTCCCACTTTTTCAAATATTTCAAACGGTCCCACATATCTCGGGTTTAACTTTCCAGATTTACTGAACCGAACTACTCCTTTCATGGGAGAGACCTTGACATAAGCTTTTTCACCAATCTCTAATTCTAACGGTCTTCTTTTCATATCTGCCCAGCTCTTTTGTCTATCTTGGGCTGTCTTGAGTCTTTCTTTGATTACAGCTACTTTATCAACAGTTATTTGTACAAGTTCTGGTCCGGTAACAGCTTTTTCTCCGACTTCGTCCCAATATAGAGGCGACCTACACTTTCTACCATACAAAGCTTCATACTGAGCCATCTCGATGCTACTGTGATAGCTGTTGTTATAGGCAAAATCTATCAGGGGTAACTGTTCACTCCAATTTCCAGAATAATCCAGTGCACATGCTCTCAGCATATCCTCGAGTGTTTGAATTGTCCTCTCAGTTTGGCCATCAGTCTGAGGATGATAGGCTGTGCTGAGAGTGATTTTGGTTCCCATCGCCTTTTGAAAACTTTTCCAGAATCTTGCTACAAATCTTGGATCTCTGTAAGACAGTATACTTGTCGGGACTCCATGTAGTCTCACTATATTGTCCATATACAAGGTAGCGAGTTTATCCAGGTTGTAAGTCATCCGTACCGGTAAGAAATTTGCAGACTTCGTCAATCTGCCAACGATTACCCAGATTCCATCATGACCTTGTCTTGATTTTGGTAGTCCGACTACAAAGTCCATGGAGATGTTATCCCACTTCCATGTTGGTATTTCAAATGGCTGTAAAAGTCCTCCAGGCCTTTGATGTTCTGCCTTGACTTGTTGACAGGTTAGGCATTTGGAAACAAAGACGGCTACGTCTTTCTTCATTCCATTCCACCAGTAGTTGTTCTTCAGGTCTCTGTACATTTTGGTGCTTCCTGGATGTACTAAAAATCTCGATATATGTGCCTCGGCCATTACTTTTTCTCGAATTCCCTCGACATCGGGCACATACAACCGTCCTTCCATCCAAAGGATACCATTCTTATCAATTTGAAATTATGGAAGTTTTCCTTCTTGGATCTGTTCCTTAATTTTAAAGATGGAGGTGTCTTGGCTCTGCTTCAATTTGATGATTTCCCGGAGTCCTGATTGTGCTGATAGTGAAGATAAGCTTACTTTTCCAAAGTTTCTTCGGCTTAAAGCATCTGCCACCTTATTCGCCTTACCCAGATGATAATTGATTACCAAATCATAATCTTTTAGAAGTTCCATCCACCTTCTTTGCCTCATATTTAATTCTTTTTGGGTGAAAATGTACTCGAGGCTCTGGTGATCAGTAAATACTTCACATTTTACTCCAAAAAGGTAGTGCCTCCAGATTTTAAGCGCAAATACCACTGCGGCTAAGTCCAAGTCATGAGTGGGGTAATTATGCTCATATGGTTTTAGTTGCCGTGAGCCATAAGCAATTACCTGACCCTCTTGCATAAGTACACACCCTAATCCTCCTTTTGAAGCGTCACTATATATTGTGAAGTCCTTGCCATCTTCAGGGAGGATTAATACTGGTGTAGTTGAGAGTTTTGTTTTCTGGTTTTCAAAACTCTTTTTACATGCTTCATTCCAAAAGAACTTTGAGTTCTTCTTAGTAAGTTTGGTAAGAGGAATGACAATTGACGAAAATCCTTCCACGAACTTCCTGTAATAGCCAGCTAAACCAAGAAAACTACTTACTTAAGTTACTGTCTTTGGTTGTGGCCAATCCTTGATTGCCTCTACCTTCTTTGGGTCTACTGACACCCCATATTCAGAAATTATATGTCCTAGGAACGCCACACTTTTTAACCAAAATTCACACTTCTTGAATTTGGCATATAGTTCCTTTCCTCTCAGTGTTTGCAACGTGAGACGCAAATGTTCTCGGTGTTCTTCTTTACTTGGTGAGTATACCAAGATATCATCAATAAAAACAACCACAAACTTGTCGAGGTATGGTTTGAACACTCGATTCATCAGGTCCATGAATGCTGCAGGAGCATTTGTTAGACCAAAAGGAATTACTGTAAATTCGTAATGTCCATATCTTGTCCTAAAAGAAGTTTTAGGGATATCCTCAGTTTTGACTTTCAGTTGATGATAACCAGATCTTAGATCGAGTTTTGAGAAAACTTTGGCTCCCTTTTGCTGATCAAAAAGATCGTCTATTCTCGGGAGTGGGTATTTATTCTTTATTGTGATCTTGTTTAACTTCAGGTAGTCAATACATAGCCTCATAATTCCGTCCTTTTTCTTTACGAACAGCACTGGGGCTCCCCACAGAGATGCACTAGGGCGAATCTGTTTCCTGTCCAGTATTTCCTGAAGTTGCTCCTTTAACTCTTTTAATTCAGCTGGAGCCATTCGGTATGGTGCCCTTGAGATTGGTGCAGCACTAGGGACCAAATTGATTTCAAATTCTACTTCCCCATCGGGTATCTCTCCCGGTAATTCCTCGGGAAAAACAACTGGAAATTCTTGAACAATTGGTATATCCCCCAACTTTGGGGCTTCTTCTTCTTTGATCTCAGTGATCATCGTCAGATAAATTTCTTCTCCTCCTTTTATGGCCTTCCAGGCTTGTGAGGCGGATAACAGAGATTTTCTTTCTTTGGATTTTCCGTGATATATGATTTCCTCTTTAGTCAGAGTCTGAAGTCTAATTTCTTTCTTTTGACAGTCCACCATGGCATGGTTTTTAGCTAACCAGTCCATTCCAAGGATGATGTCAAACTAAACCATATTGAGTTGAATCAATGCCACTTCAAAAGTTTGTTCGCTGATATTAATTTTACAGTTTCGATACACTTTGTGTGTCTCAATTATTTTACTCACCGGTGTTGCCACTCTTAATGGTTCATTAAGAGTATCATGTTTAAATTTAAGTTTCTTAGAAAATCTTCTAGTAACAAAAGAGTGTGTAGCACCACAATCAAACAAGGTATATGCAGGCATTTCATTGAGTAAAATAGTACCTGCCACCACTTCATTGGTGTTATCAGCTTCCTCCTGAGTTATTGCGTACACCCGCGCATTAGTTTTGTTTTCCTTTGGTTTGATGGGTCTCGTACCTTTGTCTTTGTTGTCTGGGCAGTCCTTAATCCGGTGACCCACTTTACCGCATTTGAAACACACACCTGTTTTCCAATAACATTCTCCAATGTGCTTCTGTCGGCATGTATCACACCACTTTCCTTCGATATTGCCAGCACTGTTGAAATTTACTCTTGGAGTTCCACTTGATTGATTCGGCTTCTTGAATTTGGGACCATTTTGAGCAGATTGGCGACCAATGGTCTCTTGTTCCTATTTTCCTCTTCACGGCGCTTGATATTTGTTTCCGTGCTCATCGCCGTGCCCATCAGATCAGCAAAATTATTTGGCTTGAATACTGCTAAAGCCGATTGAATCCGGCTGTTCAGTCATTTCTTAAAGCGATGCATTTTCAATGTTTCGTCAGACATGATTGTCGGGACATAAGTTCCCAGATCGTTAAATCTTGAAGTGTATTCCATCACTGTCATGTCTGGGGTCTGCCTGAAGTTTTCAAATTCATTCAATTTCTGCAGACGAAAGTCGGCTGGGTAGTATTGTTTCAAAAATTCTCCCTTGAAACTCTGCCATGTGATTTCTTCTACTTCAGCTAGAGATGGTGACACAGTTTCCCACCACTTTCGTGCTCTGTCTTCTAGAAACGGTGTTAAAACTTCTACTCTCAATTCTTCAGGCACTTCCAGTAGGTGTAGTTGGGATTCGACATTTTTGAGCAAGTTATGACTGACTTCCGGGTCTGGGTTTCTGTCAAAAGTTGGAACTCGATTTCTTCTCAGAGATTCATAATGGTATTTAATTCCACGCGGTTGGGGTTCTGGTGGTGGCTGGATAGCGTTGGCAAGGGGGTTCACGATTCCCTGCAACGTGGTGGCTACAATGGTGGCTATTGCCATCATATCCTCCTGGCTGAGATTTACTCTTGGGGGATTCTCGTCCTCGTTTTGATTAACTCTTCTATTGTTTCGATTATTTCTGGGTGGTCTACCTGCCATTTCCTAGAATAAGTGGAGGAAAAATATCAGAATCGTATAAAGGATAGAAATGCACAAATAATAGAACAAAGTTGACGTGGAAAATTTTTGATACTAAGAGTTGCAAAACGATTGAAGGGATAGATTTTTGAAGTTGATCGAAAATTTAGGGAACAAATGAAAGTTGGATTCAGATTGGGGTACACTAGGCTTTTGCCAAAATTTGACTTCGTCAAATTTTGTCTATCAAAATCCCAGCGGGATTATGAACCTGGCATTGTTTAACAATTATATTGAAAACAATAAAGCCTCGTATCAAATCAAACCAATCTTTTTCATAAATAAAGTATCGTCTTACAATGACAATGAAATAAATACATCAGAGTTGCGAAATGCGGAAAACTAAACAAAAGGGATAAATTGGTTCTTGATCTTGATCAACGTTCACCAACCCCAAAAAGCTTCCTACTCCTCCTCATTTATTTGCTCTTCAGTTTTATCTGAAATTTGTAAGGGGTGAGTGTTTTGGGAAACACTCAGCAAGTGAAGGGTCGATCGATTTCCAATTATACATATAGAACTTAGTCTTTAAAACATTTCTTTAACACTCTTTCAAATCTCATTACTTTTAAATCACAGAAACGAATCGAATATAAGACAAAAGTTAAGAGATGATTCAGAACAATTCAGAAGCAGATCAGATCATTTCAGAAAAATTCGAAGACAGACACAACACTGTTACTCATCTCATTTCCATGGTCAAATTGTCCCCAATATGTTAGTCTTTTAAGGGGTGAGGCCGGAACTCGGTTTTATACCCACCGGTGGGGGCCAGACAGAGATGGTTTTATACCCACCATTGGGGGCCAGAACAGAACTTACAATTTTCGTCTCATTTCAAATTCGAATCATAACAGTGTAAACAGAATTCAGAAGTAGTAGACAGAACTTTTCATATATTCAGAGTTCAGATTTCTTGACAGACACAGCGGAATCAAAGGAATTCGAAGCATAGAAGAAATACATAATCGATCGAAATTTTTAAACAGAACAGGTAACAATTTTTGAAAATATGATCATACTTATAAGCATATCATATTACTTTTTTCAAGGTTTAAAATAGAAACGAATACTTGATCTAAAGCCCACTTACAGTAGTTTTTCGAAGGTAGGTTCGAAATTTGCAGACTTTGACATGAAATTTCCTTCCGAAAATTTGGCAGCACTTCGACGTAATCTTAACAAATACTGTCTTCAATTCGGCAGCACCTCGCCGTAGAACTCTAGCACTTGACTGCACGAAACTTTCGTCCTTCTTCCTTGCTAGCCTTGGCCGAAATTTTGGAGCGTTTGGTGGAGGGGAGTAGCCGAATTTTTGAGAGGTTTTGTGGTGTTCTTTCTCTCAACCAAGTGAGTGGTATTTATAGGCAAAAAGAGACCTTCCACCTAGCCACTTGGATCGACCACTTGGGCTCCAAGAAATGATTTAATGATGATCATAATGGTGGTCAAAGAAATGTCAAGCACCAAGAGTCATTCTTTGCTCCATAAATGTGTACTGATCTCCTAAATCCTCCCTTAGCTCCTTCATGGATTATCTCAACGGTCATTTCTTGCATACTTAATTTGTCCTAACCTTTAGCTCATCTTTTAGCTCCCTTTTTGGTCTTGTTAGGACAAGCTTGGTTGAGCTGTTTCGAGCTGAAAGATCGAGTCCTTGAGCTGGGGTTTTACTCTTCTAGTGACAATATTTCAATGGATGCGGTTATCTGCAGCTCGGCTTCATGTTGAGTTAATCTCCTAACTTTGAAGCCATTTCCTCGAGTTAAGTTAGCAGAAATGTAATTTGCTTCGGATCGAATTTTTCCGGGTTCTCACACCATCAGTGTTTAATTAAAGTATTAAAATTATTTTGGTTAATAAAGTTCACGAATTTATTAGTCGGGTTGCCAATACGTTCGTATTTTCGTTGAAAAACCAACACCGATAAAAATTACGTCCCGGCATATAAAATCACCTCAAAACTCTTTATTTTCAAAAATAAGAAAAAAAATCACCCATATTTTAAATAATTAAAAACAATTAACCAACAAAAACATTTTCTATTTTTCAGCCCTCGGTATCCGTTCCTCGATCGCAACTCGAATATCCATTAAAAATATATTTTAATGCAACCATGTAAAAAAATATAATTTAAACATGTCAATATGAACAACATAAATAATTTATGCACTTAAAAATCTAATTAAAATACACTGGAATTTAATAACTCGCATGCATGTGGTTTGCGTAGACCTTCAAATTTTCGTGGCATTACATTTAGACTCACTAGGCTTGTTTGTTGCAGTGAGCATTTAGATGAGGAGACTGGAGGTGCTGAACTCTGAGTAGGCAGGGCTGGATGTGCGAGAACGACCCGAGGACCACACTTTTCCGCGCATTACGTTTTTATGAGTTTTGAGCAGACATGATCAGTTTTACACGTTTTTCTTTATGATACACTGTTGACTTTCGGGATTTTACTTGTTTTGTTTTATTCATGCATGATTGAAAGTCGAGTTGGCAATTTTTACATTACAGTATTTTCTTTGTCGATCGTTTACGATTAATCTGTAAATGGCATATTTCTCAGCAGGTTTGCATGCATGCAAAATATTTAAAGATTTATTTTCAAAAATTTGAGCTTTTAAAAAAAATAAAAAATATATTTCTGCATTTTAAATTGGTAGATGTTTAAACAGGACCAGAGGGATATTGAGAATGACAAGTAGGGCAAGAGACCCTGTCAGACACCCCAACATCACTCACAGCAACAGCAGTTTTAGAGACATTTCTTGGGACAGCAGTTGAAAAAGGTCGTTTCAAGGACCGTCGAAAAGCGAAGTTCATATTCCGCAAAAAAGGCTCCTCAAAAGCTTGGTGAGTATCCAGTGTGCCCGAAATGCAACCGACATCACATGGGACATATTATATCTAACAGTGGCATTGAGGTGGATCCAGCTAAAGTGGAAGCAGTGAAAGAATGTGTTGAGCCAAAGAACGCGTCAGAGATTCGTAGTTTCTAAGGCTTGGCAGGCTACTACAAGATATTTATTTTGGGGTTTTCTTCGATTGTTGTGCCACTCACTTCGTTGACTAAGAAAAATTCTAAATTTGTATGGAGTGAAGAATATATGTCAGAAGATATTTGATACTTTGAAGCAAGCTCTTATCACAGCGCATGTTTTAGCCATGCCATCAAGGCAAGGCAATTTTGTGTTACACACTGATGCTTCTAAGCACGATTTAGGCGCAATATTGATGCATAATGGTCAAGTTATAGGATATGCCTCCAGACAGTTGAAAGGGCATCAGAAAAACTACCCAACTCATGATCTTGTGTTAGCTGCCGTTGTCTTTCCATTGAAGATATTGAGACATTATTTGTACGACAAGAAATGCCAGATATTCACTGATCACAAGAGTCTCAAGTACTTCTTCACGTAGAAAGAGCTAAACATGAGACAAAGACGGTGGTTGGAGTTAGTAAAAGACAACGATTGAAAAATTAGCTACCATCTAGGGAAAGCTAATATTGTGGCAGATGCTTTGAGCAGGAAAGTAGCAGTCGTAGCACATCTGTCAGCGTAGATATCGCATCAGTCAGAGATTCAGAGATTTGGCCTAGAAGTTTAACCTAAGGGCAGATCTCCTATGTTGTCTAATCTGACAGTCGAGTCTTGTTTGCTAGACCGAATCCGTAGAGGTCGGCCTTCAGATGAACAATTATAGAAACCGAGACTGAATGATGAAGCCAAGGGCAGTGTACTCTACGCAGTGTCTGATGGTATTTTGAAGTACAGAGGAAGGATGTGGGTGCCTGGTGTTGATTCGATCAGAGAGGATATTTTGACAGAGGAACATACATCTCCGTATTCCATCCATCCTGGGTGTACCAAGATGTAGAAGGACTTTCTGATGCTGTATTGGTGGCCAAGGATGAAGCGAGACATCCGCTGATTTGTATCTGAATGCCTCACTTGTCAGCAAGTGAAAGCAGAGCAACAGAGTCCAGCAGGGATGTTTAAGCCGCTCTCTATTCCCAGAGGAAATGGGAGAATATCACCATGGATTTCGTTGTTTTATTGTCGTGGTCCGTCAGAGAATCTAATGTCATTTGGGTTATAGTGGATCGACTTACTGAACCGGCACACTTCTTACCGGTGAAGACGACTTTCTCCATGACTCAGTACGCAGAGCTCTATATCCGGGAGATAGTCCGATTGCATGGGATCTCAGTTTCTATTGTGTCTGACAGAGACCCGAGATTCACACCGTCCTTTTGAAAGAGTTTACATGCAGCTATGGAGACGAAGTTGCTATTCAGTACGGCATTCCACCCTAAGAAAGATGGCCAGTCTGAGCGAGCGATTCAGATATTGGAAGATTTGTTGCGAGCATGTGTGATCGATTTCTATGGGAATTAGGAATCAAAACTACCCCTACTAGAGTTTACATACGACAACAGTTTTCAATGATTTATCGGTATGCTACCTACGAGGCACTGTATGGAAGGAACTGCAGATCTGCGATTTATTTGGATGAATTCGGTGAGAGATCATAACTTGGTCCAGAGATTGTTCTCCAAAATGTAGATCTAGTGGTCAAGATCCGAGACAGGATGAAGACCGTCAGAGTCGCCAAAAGAGTTATGCTGAAAAGAGAAGAAGGGATCTCGAATTTGCCGTAGGATATCACGTATTCATGAAGATAGCACCCATGAAGAGTGTTTTGAGGTTTGGGAAGAGAGGCAAGCAGAGTCCGAGATTCATTGTGCCATTCGAAATTCTTGACATAGTTGGGACACTTGTTTATCGTGTAGCTCTACCGTCGAATCTGGCCGGAGTACACAATGTGTTCCACGTTTCAAAGCTGAGTAAGTATATGGAAAATACTTCGCATGTTTTGAGTTATGAGCCGTTGCAGCTTGCTCTAGATCTATCATGTGAAGAAAGACCTGTCCGAATTCTTGACAAACATGAGCGGAGATTTCGGAACAAAGTGACCAAGTTGGACAAAATCCAGTGGCTGAATCAATCAGTGGAGGAGGCCACTTGGGAGGCCGAAGCAGATATGAGAAGTCTCTATCCGGAATTGTTTGGTAATATTTAATTTTGAGGACGAAATTTATTTATGTGAAGGTGGAATTGTAGAGCTAAAAAATCAGTACACGTAAACCCATGCATTTATACGGGATCGGGAAAAGAGGCCGGTGATGATTTAGGCAATTTATGAATAATACCGCTATTTTTTTTTCAAGTAAAGAAAATTTTTATTTTAAATGATATATTAAATTTTAATAATTTTAAAGCCTAATTTAATTTAGTAGGTGATTTTAAGCTTTAAAAAAAATACTAATTTGAATAGTTGGGGATTTCAAATCTTGAAAATTTGACACGTGTATTTTATTAAAATTAGGGGTTCTAGTAAAGTAGTGGTGGATTAATAGTATTGGATTAGTATTTTAATTAACCTATTAATTGGTTATTAGCTATTTTTATTAGCCTAATTAAGCACCTAATTAACTCCCCTAATCACACACACACACACTCATCGGCTTGCAGACACACACTTTTTTTAAGATTCTTCTTTTTCAAAGGAAAACTAGGGTTCTTAAGTTCCTCCAGCTGCCAACCCCTTTTCCCTACGATTTTTCAGCAGACTCACGTTTGATTAGTAGCAAGAAATGTGCCACAAGTCATCCCGGATCAGTTCTCGCATCTCCTCGCTTCGATATTCATCGTATCGTGAGTATAAATCATCAAGGCATGTATAATCTTTCATTTTTCCGCATCAATCTTGTCATATTAAATATTTTGATGCATATTGTGCGTAAAAATCCGTATATGTTATGCAAAATTTGAGCGATGATGCTTGAAACGATTTTGGAACAACTTTTAGATCTCAAAAACAAAATCTGCTGTCATTTCGAATTATGCGAATTTTCGAACAATTTTTTGGAAATGTTTTCAACATATGATTTGTATTAATATGTGTTATCTTCGATTCGATAGCAAATTTGTATTTTTCTGCTAAGAAACGAGAGAGATATGATTTTTATCGTAAAATCGCACAAGCTACGAAATTTATGTGCCACAAAACCTGTCACCCTCAGTTATTTCGAATTCTGCGACTTATAGGTTGGTTTTCTGGAAATGTTTTCAACATATGGTTTGTTGTACTATGTGTTATCTTCTATTTGATAGCAAATTTGTGATTTTCAGATACGAAACGAGGGAGATATGATTTGTATCGTAAAATCGCACAAATTGTGAAATTTCTGTGTTACAAAACCCGTCACCCTCTATTATTTCGAATTCTGAAACTTATAGGTTGGTTTTCTGGAAATGTTTTAAACATATTATTTGTAGTACTCTGTGTTATCTTCTATTCAATAGCAAATTTGTAATACATGATAAGAAACGAGGGAGATATGATTTTTATCGTAAAGTCGCACAAGCTGTGAAATTTCTGTGTTACAAAACCCATCACCCTCTGTTATTTCGAATTCAGTGACTTGTAGGTTGGTTTTTTGGAAATTTTTGCAACATTTGAGTTGTATTACTCTGTGTTATTTTCGATTCGATAGCAAATTCATAATTTTATGATAAGAATTTAGAGAGAAATGATTTTTTTTCGTAAAACAGCTAAAGCTGCAAAAATGTATGCATTTTTTTCACGTTTTCTCAAGTTTTGGTTGCAGGCTTCGTTGGGATCTCCTGTATCTTTGTTGTTGTGTTTAGGGCAGCATGTCCAGAGTGTTCCAACGAAGGCCTTGATGTTTTTAAGTATGTTCGACGTGCAAAAAGAAAATGTTTTATGTTTTTGAGGTATGCAAATTGATTGGTGACCAATTGTGTTACGGGTTTGGAAGTTGGAGAACGTGTCCGGGGACCTCTCCACCCTAGTAAAGAATGACCGGGTTTTGATCAGGATTGGGAAGCGGTAAAGCATGACCAGGGACAAATCCACCCGGTAAAACATGACCGGGGATCTTATGTATATGGGAGTGGAAGCTCTGTCAAAAGGGTGTGATGATCCCTTCCAGCCTAGTACTATGGTTTAGTCTGATCAAGCGCATTATGTTATGGATAACTTGCTTTGAAACATAACTCTACGCAAAATGATGATGTTTATGAATGTTTAATTATGTATGATGCATCACATTTATGAAAAACGTTTATGAAATGATGGCACGTCTATGTTTATGTAACTATATTCAGAGTTTAAGTATGTATGCGCTACTTTTTAATCCATAAAGTTGTATTATGTATTACTTGTTATTCTCAATTTATACATGTTGAGTCTTTAGACTCACTATACTTGATCGATGCAGGTGAGGACGAGTATGAGGAGGTGAGAGGTAGGGACCAGTGAGTTGGCTCGGACTGTGCGGAGGCCTAACATTAGGTCCGCTTAAGTTTTCAAGAATTTTATGCTTGTTGAATTCATTTGCTCGGATTTTAATGAAATTTCTTAATGTTGTTTAAGCAAGTACTTTTTGCAAGCTCGTTTTGATTGTGACATTCATGACACGGAAATAGTTTTTACTCGCTTATATTTCAAATATTTAGTCAAGCATTTTATTTATATTGCATTTTGAGAGATTATTACTTATGTAAGAATTTTTTTTTATTTTCCGCAAATTTTAAGTAGTTTTAAATTGCGGTACGTTACATCATCCAACAATTTTCAGGTGTAAAACGACTCTTTGGCCCTGATATCCTAACTTTCCCAATTTGCCCTTAGACCTCAAAATTAAGATCCGAATCCATCCAAACTTAACAAAACATCATTGAATACACCCATAATCATTTTTTAGACGTAAACTTAAGCTGCTCGACTAATTTCTCAATTCATTTTTAAAACATGAACCTACATCCCGATTTTTACCCGAATCGACTTGAAATTTAACCAAACTTGAACAATAGCTTATTAACATCTAACCATACCCTATGCAACATAAATCAAGCAGTTTAGGACCCTCGAAAAAGCCTAACAAACTACTGAATTTTTTCTGCACCATTTTCGAAAACCCTAACTCGAACAAACCAAGAGTTCCTTCAAGCCTAGACCCTTAGCACCTTGTCAAGACCTACCAACCATTCTAGGACCTAGACCGAGCCCTAAACTAACTGTTGGACCAAGCCCTACAAGCTGTGCATGAGCATCCACCAACCCGTGACCTCTCCATGAGTTTCACAACCCAATCTTCTCGTTTCTACCCTAGGCCCTGCACCAGCCTTCCCTTAATACATCTATGACCATGACTAGACCTCCTTAGGACCTCTGGACACGTCCCAACGACAGCCCACAACCGTGCCCTCCTAGAAACCCAAATCGTGCACTAGCTTATGAGAAAACCAAAAAACCATGCAGCCTTCTCCTAGTTGATGTGTGTCATTTTTACGTATTTTATTGCATTAGTTTCGTGTGTATTTGCATTGTGTGTGCGTGAATTTCATATCATTTTGTTCCTTTTAGAATTATCATATGCATATGATCGTGTCTCACTCGCACGTGATGAATTTTCAGGTGAAATGGCCGGAGAGCTGAAATCAGGAGAGAAATACACAAGCCAAGGAAGAAGTTGGGCAGAAGACCTCGCGCTAGGGCAGTAATTCTTGACCTCCCCAATGCGAGCACAACAAAAAGGACGTCCGGACAGAACAACTCGCGCTAGGAAAATATTTCTTTACCACCCTAGCTCGAGAGGCTGAAGAAATAATATAAGACCTCGTGCTAGGGCGGTAATTCTTGACCCCCCCAGCGCGAGTAAACAAGGAAATTTTACTTATTGGCTTGTTTCTAATTTGGAAGGGGGGAGGACGCTAAAGAAAACCATAGGGACAAAAAATACACACTTTTCAGCAACCACAAAATTTGGAGAAGAGAGAAAAGGCTTGGAGAAAGCTTGGAGTTGAAGATTTCAAGACTTCTTGACAACGTTCTTCGCATTTTTGTCACGTCTAGTTTTTCTAGTTTATTGTCTTTTGTTTAAATATTGTTTTACTTAGTTTGATCATGAATTCTAGTAGCTAATTTTCATTATTTGTTCGGATTTAAGGGAATCCTACCCCAAAACCGAGTGTAGTTAATTCATCTATCGACTTTTGATTTATTCTTCATTGTGCTATTATTTTCATTGTGTTGTTGAAGCGTAGCTAAATTTAATAACTTTGTACAAACCCACTTCAGTTTGGACTTAAAACTGCCAAGACTGAAACTCTTAGTATCAATACAGTTTTATCAGCACTCAACTGATGTAATTTTTCAGCACAACTGATCTCTAAAGATATCAAATATAACAACGATGATTGTTTGTGATTAAGCCTGAAAATAGTTTGAAAGCTATGAATAAATCTAATAAGCAAGATATGAGAAGTCTCTATCCGGAATTGTTTGGTAATATTTAATTTTGAGGACGAAATTTATTTATGTGAAGGTGGAATTGTAGAGCTAAAAAATCAGTACACGTAAACCCATGCATTTATACGGGATCGGGAAAAGAGGCCGGTGATGATTTAGGCAATTTATGAATAATACCGCTATTTTTTTTTCAAGTAAAGAAAATTTTTATTTTAAATGATATATTAAATTTTAATAATTTTAAAGCCTAATTTAATTTAGTAGGTGATTTTAAGCTTTAAAAAAAATACTAATTTGAATAGTTGGGGATTTCAAATCTTGAAAATTTGACACGTGTATTTTATTAAAATTAGGGGTTCTAGTAAAGTAGTGGTGGATTAATAGTATTGGATTAGTATTTTAATTAACCTATTAATTGGTTATTAGCTATTTTTATTAGCCTAATTAAGCACCTAATTAACTCCCCTAATCACACACACACACACTCATCGGCTTGCAGACACACACTTTTTTTAAGATTCTTCTTTTTCAAAGGAAAACTAGGGTTCTTAAGTTCCTCCAGCTGCCAACCCCTTTTCCCTACGATTTTTCAGCAGACTCACGTTTGATTAGTAGCAAGAAATGTGCCACAAGTCATCCCGGATCAGTTCTCGCATCTCCTCGCTTCGATATTCATCGTATCGTGAGTATAAATCATCAAGGCATGTATAATCTTTCATTTTTCCGCATCAATCTTGTCATATTAAATATTTTGATGCATATTGTGCGTAAAAATCCGTATATGTTATGCAAAATTTGAGCGATGATGCTTGAAACGATTTTGGAACAACTTTTAGATCTCAAAAACAAAATCTGCTGTCATTTCGAATTATGCGAATTTTCGAACAATTTTTTGGAAATGTTTTCAACATATGATTTGTATTAATATGTGTTATCTTCGATTCGATAGCAAATTTGTATTTTTCTGCTAAGAAACGAGAGAGATATGATTTTTATCGTAAAATCGCACAAGCTACGAAATTTATGTGCCACAAAACCTGTCACCCTCAGTTATTTCGAATTCTGCGACTTATAGGTTGGTTTTCTGGAAATGTTTTCAACATATGGTTTGTTGTACTATGTGTTATCTTCTATTTGATAGCAAATTTGTGATTTTCAGATACGAAACGAGGGAGATATGATTTGTATCGTAAAATCGCACAAATTGTGAAATTTCTGTGTTACAAAACCCGTCACCCTCTATTATTTCGAATTCTGAAACTTATAGGTTGGTTTTCTGGAAATGTTTTAAACATATTATTTGTAGTACTCTGTGTTATCTTCTATTCAATAGCAAATTTGTAATACATGATAAGAAACGAGGGAGATATGATTTTTATCGTAAAGTCGCACAAGCTGTGAAATTTCTGTGTTACAAAACCCATCACCCTCTGTTATTTCGAATTCAGTGACTTGTAGGTTGGTTTTTTGGAAATTTTTGCAACATTTGAGTTGTATTACTCTGTGTTATTTTCGATTCGATAGCAAATTCATAATTTTATGATAAGAATTTAGAGAGAAATGATTTTTTTTCGTAAAACAGCTAAAGCTGCAAAAATGTATGCATTTTTTTCACGTTTTCTCAAGTTTTGGTTGCAGGCTTCGTTGGGATCTCCTGTATCTTTGTTGTTGTGTTTAGGGCAGCATGTCCAGAGTGTTCCAACGAAGGCCTTGATGTTTTTAAGTATGTTCGACGTGCAAAAAGAAAATGTTTTATGTTTTTGAGGTATGCAAATTGATTGGTGACCAATTGTGTTACGGGTTTGGAAGTTGGAGAACGTGTCCGGGGACCTCTCCACCCTAGTAAAGAATGACCGGGTTTTGATCAGGATTGGGAAGCGGTAAAGCATGACCAGGGACAAATCCACCCGGTAAAACATGACCGGGGATCTTATGTATATGGGAGTGGAAGCTCTGTCAAAAGGGTGTGATGATCCCTTCCAGCCTAGTACTATGGTTTAGTCTGATCAAGCGCATTATGTTATGGATAACTTGCTTTGAAACATAACTCTACGCAAAATGATGATGTTTATGAATGTTTAATTATGTATGATGCATCACATTTATGAAAAACGTTTATGAAATGATGGCACGTCTATGTTTATGTAACTATATTCAGAGTTTAAGTATGTATGCGCTACTTTTTAATCCATAAAGTTGTATTATGTATTACTTGTTATTCTCAATTTATACATGTTGAGTCTTTAGACTCACTATACTTGATCGATGCAGGTGAGGACGAGTATGAGGAGGTGAGAGGTAGGGACCAGTGAGTTGGCTCGGACTGTGCGGAGGCCTAACATTAGGTCCGCTTAAGTTTTCAAGAATTTTATGCTTGTTGAATTCATTTGCTCGGATTTTAATGAAATTTCTTAATGTTGTTTAAGCAAGTACTTTTTGCAAGCTCGTTTTGATTGTGACATTCATGACACGGAAATAGTTTTTACTCGCTTATATTTCAAATATTTAGTCAAGCATTTTATTTATATTGCATTTTGAGAGATTATTACTTATGTAAGAATTTTTTTTTATTTTCCGCAAATTTTAAGTAGTTTTAAATTGCGGTACGTTACATCATCCAACAATTTTCAGGTGTAAAACGACTCTTTGGCCCTGATATCCTAACTTTCCCAATTTGCCCTTAGACCTCAAAATTAAGATCCGAATCCATCCAAACTTAACAAAACATCATTGAATACACCCATAATCATTTTTTAGACGTAAACTTAAGCTGCTCGACTAATTTCTCAATTCATTTTTAAAACATGAACCTACATCCCGATTTTTACCCGAATCGACTTGAAATTTAACCAAACTTGAACAATAGCTTATTAACATCTAACCATACCCTATGCAACATAAATCAAGCAGTTTAGGACCCTCGAAAAAGCCTAACAAACTACTGAATTTTTTCTGCACCATTTTCGAAAACCCTAACTCGAACAAACCAAGAGTTCCTTCAAGCCTAGACCCTTAGCACCTTGTCAAGACCTACCAACCATTCTAGGACCTAGACCGAGCCCTAAACTAACTGTTGGACCAAGCCCTACAAGCTGTGCATGAGCATCCACCAACCCGTGACCTCTCCATGAGTTTCACAACCCAATCTTCTCGTTTCTACCCTAGGCCCTGCACCAGCCTTCCCTTAATACATCTATGACCATGACTAGACCTCCTTAGGACCTCTGGACACGTCCCAACGACAGCCCACAACCGTGCCCTCCTAGAAACCCAAATCGTGCACTAGCTTATGAGAAAACCAAAAAACCATGCAGCCTTCTCCTAGTTGATGTGTGTCATTTTTACGTATTTTATTGCATTAGTTTCGTGTGTATTTGCATTGTGTGTGCGTGAATTTCATATCATTTTGTTCCTTTTAGAATTATCATATGCATATGATCGTGTCTCACTCGCACGTGATGAATTTTCAGGTGAAATGGCCGGAGAGCTGAAATCAGGAGAGAAATACACAAGCCAAGGAAGAAGTTGGGCAGAAGACCTCGCGCTAGGGCAGTAATTCTTGACCTCCCCAATGCGAGCACAACAAAAAGGACGTCCGGACAGAACAACTCGCGCTAGGAAAATATTTCTTTACCACCCTAGCTCGAGAGGCTGAAGAAATAATATAAGACCTCGTGCTAGGGCGGTAATTCTTGACCCCCCCAGCGCGAGTAAACAAGGAAATTTTACTTATTGGCTTGTTTCTAATTTGGAAGGGGGGAGGACGCTAAAGAAAACCATAGGGACAAAAAATACACACTTTTCAGCAACCACAAAATTTGGAGAAGAGAGAAAAGGCTTGGAGAAAGCTTGGAGTTGAAGATTTCAAGACTTCTTGACAACGTTCTTCGCATTTTTGTCACGTCTAGTTTTTCTAGTTTATTGTCTTTTGTTTAAATATTGTTTTACTTAGTTTGATCATGAATTCTAGTAGCTAATTTTCATTATTTGTTCGGATTTAAGGGAATCCTACCCCAAAACCGAGTGTAGTTAATTCATCTATCGACTTTTGATTTATTCTTCATTGTGCTATTATTTTCATTGTGTTGTTGAAGCGTAGCTAAATTTAATAACTTTGTACAAACCCACTTCAGTTTGGACTTAAAACTGCCAAGACTGAAACTCTTAGTATCAATACAGTTTTATCAGCACTCAACTGATGTAATTTTTCAGCACAACTGATCTCTAAAGATATCAAATATAACAACGATGATTGTTTGTGATTAAGCCTGAAAATAGTTTGAAAGCTATGAATAAATCTAATAAGCAAGAGCTTCTTGTAACTGATAATAGCTTTGTTGTGTGTTTTCTGATAGCTTGTGGATAACTCAATAAATGGGTAACCTCGTAACTTTTCCTTAGCTGATCTTCTAGGCTATTTATAGACTTTGCTTCCAATGGTAACATTGCATGCGTTTGAAACTTTTATATCCGTTGGACAAGTCAACATTCTTCTGATAATCGTACACTGTATCTTTTCTGATATGCGTCGTCCCACTATAAGTTCCAGTCTGCTCTTGTACAAATTGTTGTTTGATAGCTTCGTTCCTTAACTGATGACGTGTCAAGCTGATTTATGAGTTGACTCTTTATAGCTGATAGGATTAACTGATTGCTGTGAAACTGATCAGTCTTAACTGATCGTCCAGTTGACTACACAGCTTCAGTTAACGTCGAACGCTTCAGTTGCCTAAAATATTTTGCGCATTAACTTTCAGTTTCGGCAACTGATGAATAGATTCTTCTATATTTAAAGTACATTTATTAAAACTCTATAAGATTTACTAACTGATGAATAACCCAAAAATATTCTCTATGAAGATTTAGCATCAAAGATTTTAAAATAATTTTTGCCATTATAATGGATATAACATCTGCAGCCGAATATACTGAAATAAGATACCTCACTTTTATGTCCATTCCAATCTCATATAGAATTTTCAAATGATTTTTGTTAATCATTGATCTGTTTTGAGTGTAACATGCAGTGTTTACTATTTCTGCCCAAAATCTTTGAGATATACCAGAATCAGCAAGCATTGTTTTAGCAACTTCTTTAAGAGTTCGATTTCTTCTCTCAGCTACACCATTTTTCTAAGGTGTTCTCGCTGCTGAGAGCTCAAGATATGAAATATCAAACTGCTTTGCTCTGTTACATCTATTTTGTTTTTGTAAGAATTGTCAGTCTGTCGACTGATACTATAACCGATGTCGTGGCTAACAGATCAGGAGTAAACTGATCGGCGGTTCAGTTCAGCTAGACATTTTGAGTTCAAAATGATGTCTTTTCAGTTTGGGATACTTCAGTTGATGAAGATTCTTCCAGTTCAGTTAAACGAAGTCATTAGTTCTAAATATCGATTTGTTTACTGAACTTTATGTCATCATTTTTAAATCTTCTTTTAGTTACGATTTGTCCTATCAGTTCGTGTTAGGATCGGTTGGGTGTGATAGAGTGTTTAGAAGTGGGGTTGAATAAACACTTGACAATTTTCACAACTTTTCGATAGGTGAATCAGTTTAGTAATAAACAGAATTCGGGAATCTTCTTTGTCAATGTCAATCAGTTAACTAATGAAAGTGCGAAAATAAACTGAATGACAGATTGAATAAAACTGATAATAAAAGACAAAAGATTTATGGATGTTCGGAGATTTCAAATACTCATACGTCACCCCTTCTATCTCGAAGATAGGATATTTACTAAAAGACTTTGATTTATACAACGCTTTGTACAAATCCACTTCAGTTTGGACTTAAAACTGCCAAGACTGAAACTCTTAGTGTCAATACAGTTTTATCAGCACTCAATTGATGTAAATTTTCAGCAAAACTTATCTCTAAAGAGATCAAATATAACAATGATGAGTGTTTGTGCTTAAGCACTGAAAATAGTTTGAAAGCTATGAATAAATCTAATAAGCAAGAGCTTCTTGTAACCGATAATAGCTTTGTTGTGTGTTTTCAGATAGCTTGTGGATAACTCAATGGTAACTTCGTAACTTTTCCTCAGCTGATCTTCTCGGCTATTTATATGCTTTGCTTCCAACGGTAACATTGCATGCGTTTGAAACTTTTATATCCGTCGGACACATCAATATTTTTCTGATAATCGTACACTGTAGCTTTTCTTATATGTGCCGTTTCACTATAAGTTGCAGTCTGCTCTTGCACAAATTGTTGCTTGATAGCTACGTTCCTTAACTGATGACGTGTCAAGCTGATTTATGAGTTGACGTTTTATGGTCGATAGAATTAACTGATTGCTGTGAGACTTATCAATCTTAATTGATCGTCCAGTTGACTACACAGCTTCAGTTAGCTTCAAACGCTTCAGTTGCTAAAATATTTTGCGCATTAACCTTCAGTTTAGGCAACTAATGAATCGATTCTTCTACATTTAAAGTACATTTATTAAAACTCTATAAGCTTTACTAACTTATGAATAACCCAAAAATATTCTCTATGCAGATTTAGCTTTAATGGTTTTTAAATAATCTTTGCCATTATTTTGAATATAACATCTGCAGCCGAATGTTCTGAAATAAGATATCACACTTTTATGTCCATTCCAATCTCATATGGGGTTTTCAAATGATTTTTGTTAATCATTGATCTGTTTTGAGTGTAACATGCAGTGTTTACTATTTCTGCCTAAAATCTTTAAAATATACCAGAATCATCAAGCATTGTTTTAGCAGCTTCTTTAAGAGTTCGATTTATTCTCTCAGCAACACCATTTTGCTGAGGTGTTCTAACTGCTGAGAACTTATGCTTAACTCCAGTATTTTTTAAAAATTGAGAAAATTTTGATTGACGAATTAAGTCCCTCAATCTGACCTTATTTTATCAATTCCAACTGATTTTTCATTTAATAATCTTTTGAAAAGCTTAATCAGTTGTGCAGCAGTTTGGTATTTTGATTTAAGAAAGATAACCCAAGAAAATCTTCAAAAATCATCAACGATTACCGATGTGTATTTCATTCCCCCTAAACTCATGACTAGTACAGGACCAAAAAGATCCATATGTAACAGTTCTAAGCATCTGGAGGAAGATTTCTTGCCCTTATTTTTAAATGAAGGTCTAACTTGTTAACCAAACTGACATGCTGAACGAATTTTATCTTTTGAAAAATCTATTTTAGGCAGACATGTTACAAGATCATGGTTATTCAGATGAGCAATAGACTTAAAATTTAAGTGGTTAAACCTTTTATGCCACAACCAATTTTTAGAATATTTTGAAGCTACAAAACATACTGGTGCGTTAGGTTGATCGGTCCAACTGACTTTGTAAGTATTGCCACAACGATTGCCAGTTATAATGCTCTCATCAGTTGAGTTCTTAACTGTGCTCATGTGTCTGTTAAACTGAACCGAAAAGTTATTGTCACATAACTGACTGATTCTAATCAAGCTATACTTCAAACTATCAACCAGTAAGATATATTTAATAAAAATGTTACCATGGATAAGCTTACCATTACCCACAGTTCTACCTTTGGAATTGTCTCCAAAACTGATGTTTGGACCAGTGTATTTGATCAGTTGGGATAGCAAATTTGCATCTCCTGTCATATTCCGTGAGCATCCACTATCCAAGTACTAGATTGATTCTTTTGTTGTACATGTTACCAACAATCACACACAATATATAATCTTGGTACCCACATCTATTTGGGTCATAAACTAATTAGTCCTTTAGGAACCCAGACTCGGATTAGTCTAACTGACTTTTTAGTTGATGTGTTCCAAATGTTTTTGCTCGATTTCTGTGAAATTGGTGAGTTGTGTGCAAGAAAGAAAATATGATTTTTAACCATTTTCAACTGATTGTTCTTCTAATATATATATAGAACTGGCTTTCTTTTGTAGTAATTGTAATAACCATCTTTAGAGTTTTGAATCTTATGACTGAGCCTTTTAGGTGACCATCTTTTTGAATCAGTTAAACTCTTCGGGCTATATCCAATTCCAAACCGTTTTGCTTTGTTCATAATTTCAATCGGTTGAATAGTACGTTTACTTGGTTCAAAGATTTCATGTGCCACAGTTGATTTCACAAAGGTAATGTACTTTACTTTTTGCTCATTCAACTTTGGCATTGTATTACTTGCCAAGATTTAATCATGACTGTTAAATCCCAAACCAGTTCTATCAGTAACTGATTTTTGTAAACCTTGCATTTCAGTCAGAGTGACTGATGACTTGTTCCAAGCATGAATCAAATCAGTTTGTTTTGAAATCTCATTTTTCAACTGATGAATCAAAGATTGGTTCTCTATCATCTCATCTTTTTTCTTTACAATCTCTCTTTTCAGACCCAACAATTCAACTGACTCATCAGTTTCAGTTTTATTGTCTTTGGGATCAGTTTGCTCAACTCTGGATTTTTCAAATAAGCGAGCAAGTTTGTGATACTCATTCACCATATCATGTAAAGTGGCAATGAGTTCTTCTCATGTAAAATCAGTGGAGCTGAAGTCAAATACCTGTTCGCTTGTTGACTCCAATTGTGCATCATTTTCCATCAAGCACTTGACTTCTTCTTCATCATCACTGGAGTTGCTCGAGCTCTCAGGCTCTCACTCTTCACTGTCAGTCTCTGAAAATTTTTATTTGCTTTCTTCAGCTAGCAGGACTTCATGTTCTTCTTGAATGATCTTTTATCATTCCTATCTCTTCTTTTGTATTCAACTGACTTCTTTCCTTTTTCAGTTGATTGTTTACTGTCCTTCTATGGTTTTGGACAGTCAACAATAAAGTGCCCTTTCTTTCCACAGTTGAACCAAGAGTTTGGTTCTTCCTTAGAATTGTTCTTCTGATAATGTCGTTGTAATGAACCTTCGTTTCTTCTCATGAATTTACCAAATTTCTTCACAAATAATGATACAACGTCATTACTAAGCTGATCTGCAGTTTTCTCAACTGAACCATGTGGGGACCCGGACTCTAACTCATTTTCTTCAATTCATCATTGGGATTAAATGAATCAATTAAATAAACTAGGTCAATTTTTTTTTTTAAGTCGAGCACCTCATAACAAGTGTCGAAATACTAAAACAAGTTATGCTCCTTCTTATTCAATTTACAGGATCAAATTCAATATCTACAACATGATCAAAGATGCAAAACTTGTTCAACATAAAGTCATAACAAACTAGTGTTTATCAACCACATATCAAGCGATGAACAACTAGATCTATATCTATGCTTGGATCACCACTCTAATCTCGATCTTTCATCCTCTTCTCGACCCTGATCCTGTCCCACATGTTGTCATGCACACATACAAACACAACAACAGCCGGATAACTCCGGTGAGAAATATATTTCCCAGTATAAATAATGTATACATGCATGTCATACAAGCATATTCAAAAGCATAAAAAATTTGTCAAACAACATGTATCATAGTCGAAGAAACATAAAAAGAGACAAAGCTTTAAATCAAACTCTTGACCTCTTAATCTTTGACTCGACTCTTATCCAGGGATCCCGGTTTGAATAAGAACGTAACAAGTCTCCCACCTACTCTCCAATTCGAGGTGGTGGTATGTTCCTATTCCCGGACTTCGGCCCACTATATCGAGTGTCTACAATAGGAGTCGATGTTTCTCCTAAGCGCATCGATATAAACCAAACATCCAGTGACTCAGCACCTCTACCAAAGACTCATTCAAGATGTCTATCTCATAATATATTCTTTTCTATAACTCAATAGACTAAGCATATTTATCTCAAGAATTCCAAACACATCAAAGCAATAACAATTTAGTATGCGGTTTTGGGAACTCAAGTTATATCTCACTCGAGTTATCTATCCCGGTTTAACATTGATTTATACCTTTTTTTCCTCGGGTTTTGGTTTGACGCAACCAATCTCAATCTTGCTTTGCTCGTTCGTGTATCGGTTTTGAAGTTGGATTCTCGAGTTTGAAGCTTTCAATACCAAATCTGGAATGACATAGTCGAGAGGCATAACATCAATATACAACTCAAATCAAGACATGGCATGATCAATCTCAATCTAATTACGTTTTGACGGCATAACGGGGCAATTTCGAGATACCCGTAAACTCAAAAAACAATAGATACAAACCACAACTCATAACCAATAACAATTACAAACCAAAATTCTCAAAATCTGCACAACCCCATTCAAACATAGGCTGGAAAATCATAACAAGTGCCTACGTTGTCCGTTCTTCGATCCGATTTCGATTATACGCTTACCATAATCTCAAGAACACATAATATCATTCAAAGTATGATTTCTCCAACACCTAAATTTTGAACCACGCAGGAAAGAAATAAAAATTACATCTCTTCGAAGCTCTTGACGAGATAAGCCCTAAACTATGCTTGGATCGAAAATCGGATGGCCGGATCTTAAAAAATCAACATTCTAAAATATGAAAAGCTTGAGAATTTCCATGGAGGTTTCGGTCCTTGGTTGCAAAGTCTGAATGGAATGTAGGTTGATTACATGTTAATATGCATGGCAAGACATGTGTCATTTTTTTTTCATGCAATACTTCTCGTGCAGATGCGCGCTCAATACTCACATGTGCGCGAGACTCTCTGCCTCGGCGCTTGGAAATTCACCTGCTCGTGCATATGCGCGTCTCGTCTTGCGCATGTGCGCGACATCTTCTGGACCAACTTTCACCTGCTTGCGCATATGCGCGAGGTCTTCTGCCTTCACACGTATCTCACGCCTTCCATGATCACATCAATTCGTCAATTAATAATCTCTTATTACAATTATATAATCTCGGCCTTACAAACCAATTGGTTCCAGTTTGTGAGCACTAAGAGCAGTTGTAACTGGTGGTGTAGAAGGCTCTCCTTCTCTTGTCTGCAGCTCTAACTCATAAGCTTTGAGATCAGCAAATAACTCATGCAATTCAACCTTATTCAGGTCTTTTGACTCTCTTACAGCCATGGTCTTGACATCCCATTCCTTGGGAAGACCTCGAACCACCTTCATCGTAACTTATTTGTTTGAATACACTTTTTCAAGTGCATTCAGTTCATTTATAATGCAGGTGACGCTCTCATCGTATTCGTTCATGGTCTCTCTAGTCTTCATTTTAATATTGTCAAACTTCTGAACAACAACTGAAAGTTTATTTTCTTTAATCTGCTCATTTCCTTCACACAGCTGGATCAGTTTCTCCCAAATCTCTTTCGCTGTTCTGCACATCTTTATTTTACTGAAAGTAATTTTATCCAGTGTCTTGTACAGAATATTTTTGGTCACATCATCCAAATTGGCTTTACTTTTATCTTCTGCTGTCCACTCTTCATGTGGTTTGTCGATGCGGTGTGGTGCACCATCGTTTGTGGCAGCAGCAGTATTTGCTTTCATTATTCTCATTGGTCCGTTAGTTATGATGTACCACATATCATCGTCTTGTGCAGCTGAGTGAGCCTGCATTTTTATCTTCAATCATCAAAATCTTCTCTGGAGAACATTGGAATTTTATTGAAGGAAGACATGTTATTCAGATGTAAGATGGAAATACTCAGAAATAAGATTTAACGGCTCTCATACCACTTGTTAGGATCGGTTGGGTGTGATAGAGTGTTAAGAAGGGGGGGTTGAATAAACACTCGACAATTTTCACAAATTTTCAATCGGTGAATCAGTTTAGTAATAAACTCAATTCGGGAATCTTGTTGTTCAATGTCAATCAGTTAACTAATGATAGTGCGGAAATAAACTGAATGACAGATATAATAAAACCGGAAATAAAAGACACAAGATTTATGGATGTTCGGAGATTCTAAATACTCCTACGTCACCACTTTTCGTTCGAAGATAGGATATTTACTAAAAGAATTTTATTTATACAACGCTTTGTACAAACCCACTTTAGTTTGGACTTAATATTGCCAAGACTGAAACTCTTAGTATCAATACAGTTTTATCGGTACTCAACCGATGTAATTTTTCGGCACAACTGATTTCTAAAGAGCTCGAATATAACAACGATGAGTGTTTGTGCTTATGCCCTGAAAATAGCCTGAAATCTATGAATAAATCTGATAAGCAAGAGCTTCTTGTAACGGATAATAGCTTTGTTGTGTGTTTTCTGATAACTTGTGGATAACTCAATAAATGGGTAACTTCGTAACTTTTCCTCAGTTGATCTTCTCGGGTATTTATAAGTTTTGCTTCCAACGGTAACATTGAATGCATTTGAAACTTTTATCAGTTGGACACGTCAACATTCTTCTGACAGTCGTACACTGTAGCTATTCTGATATGCGGCGTCCCACTATAAGTTGCAGTCTACTCTTGTACAAATTGTCGCTTGATAGCTACATTCCTTAACTGATGACGTGTCAAGCTGATTTATCAGTTGACTCTTTATAGCCGATAGGATTAACCGATTGCTATGATACTGATCAGTGTTAACTGATCGTCCTGTTGACTACACAGCTTCAGTTAACTTCGAACGCTTTAGTTGCCTACAATTTTATGCGCATTAACCTTCAGTTTAGGCAACTATCAGGTACACATTTTCAGTTCAGTTATCCTCAGTTTTCTTGATCAGTTCTTCAATCTTTTCACGCTCAATTTGTCAAACTCCGAAATTATAATTCCAATAATTTTCCCTATTTTGATGTTTGACTAACTAAAAATTTGAACTGATCAAACTGAATTTCTGTAGATAAAATAATCTTTTATTGAAGAATCTTTCACTGTACAGATTGATGCGACTTTGATTGTTGCACTCCCAAGAGCAGGTTATCCACAAGTAATATAATTCGATGAGTCCGAATATCGTATCCACTTGGAAGCTAAGGTAATTACAAGTCCACTACAATGTCCTTTTGTTTTGTTTTTTTCTTTTTCTTTTAATTGTTTGAATCTTTAATTGATAATTTTTAATTGTTCAAATTTTAATTTAAGTAGTTGAGATTCAAGGATCCACTCTTGTTATTTTAATAATATTAATATTAATGAATATTATGGAAATCTACTTAAGTTCCAATATTTTAAATAATCATATTTATATTATGTTATATATTATTATCTTATAAGTATATAATACATACCAAAACTTATAAATGTTGTTAAGTATTTATTGTGCTATATATATATTTGTAAACACTAAATTAAGGTTCCCACTTTAAATGGTTAAGAAAACCAAACTAACATTTAAATGGTACAAATTAATATTATGATATATTGATATATAATAAATCAAGACATCCACTTTAAATGGTTGGTAAAACCAAACTAACATTTAAATGGTTCCAAGAATTTAATATTATGATATATTCATATATAATAAATCAAGGCATCCACTTTAAATGGTTGGTAATATCAAACTAACATTTAAATGGTTCCAAGAATTTAGTGTAACATATAGCAACAAATAAATCAAAACTCCCACTTATGATTAAGATATAATAATGCTTAAAGAAATAAATATAACATAAACAATAAACAATAAATAAATAATATACAACATATATTCTTACCTTTTTAATAACCTTATTATCATGCCAAGAGTTTCACATTTTCATCTTAACTTTGGGAAGTTAGCTACTCATTATTCAAAGTGTAAAACTTTGAATATGAAATTAACATGCTAATTATATTTAATTGAAGTCATAAAGGAAAAACAAAGAGAAAAATATTATGAACTCAAAGGTTTGTTCATAAAATGAGGGATATCTCAATACATTACAATGCACCCCTATTTATAGCCAAATTTGGGGAGACAACAACAAATAAAATATTATTTTTTTAAACATAAGTCTTCATTGGTGTTTCAAGAAATTAAGTTATCATACACATCACTTTTGAAAATCTTCCCGTCTGAATTTTCTTTTCCACATAAAACAAACATGTAGATAATTGAGTTGTTTTAATTGTGGTATTTTTTTTTACCATTTGACCAAGTAATTTGAGAGATATGGTCAAAATCCTAGAGCATGGTAAAACTGTCACTCCTTCGGTAACTTTATTTGTTGCTTAATTTGATACCAATTGTGAGAAGATTTTTATCTCATGCTTGTGACCAATATTGTAGATATTATCTTGAACTTTCTACAGGTTCAAAAATCATCTTAATCCCATTTGCAACACCAAGATTATTCTTGTTTTATCGAACCTGTAAAAATATTAAAAACTTATAATTACACAACAATTTATTTTTTATAAAATTTATTAAAAAACATATAATATTTAAACATTGAATAAAACAAAAACTATAAATTTATATTATAAAACATTTAATTAATGTATAATTTTTATGTTTATCACACTCCCCAACCAGCTTATTGCTAGTTCCTAGCAATTTAAGCGTTAATAGCAATACAAAACATATTGATTAATTTAAATAGAAATGTAATCGGAACTATCCAAGTGTTTAAATTAAATTTGAAAACTGTCAAAGTTATATCAAGATCATCATAATTATAATTTATGAAATAATCTGAGCTGATCAATTCAAAGCTTATTTTCAAGTAATTAAATGTACATGGCCTTCAGAAATTCCTAGTAAGAGTCTCAACTCCATATCCTCACAGATTAATAAATGTTTCAATTCATGGGAACGATTTTTCTCATGGAGTTGGAATACAGATAAATGTTCAGGAAAATAGTTTACAGAATGGAGACAAACAAACAAGCCAAATTAATCAAAAGATAGGAAATCAATTGATTCAAAATCTAGTTATTCTTATTAAATATATATTTTTTCCTGATTTTTTTTCGTAACATCACAGAATCAGACTAAGTTTATGCTTCTTAACCACATGTTTATTCAATTTGTACAATATATTTCTCTCTTTCTGTTTTTCTTTTTCTTTTTTTATTCTTTTTTTTTTAACGAGAGAAAAATGTGTCGTAGCATATAACTTTAAAATTACATAGATCTTCAGCATCTTTCTTTCTTTTTTTTCTCTTTTTTTTTCTTCAAAAAATATCATATATATTTTTTTCAAAATAAGAACTCAAGATCTAAACAATAGATAGTCTCTCTCATGATCAATAAAGGCTCGCAAGATGTTTTCTCAATCCTCTCCACTCACTAACAAAATATGTGTGTGTTTAAAAATTTTAGGCATTCTTATCAGGTATATCTTAGGCCATATATATACTTTAATAACTGATTTTATCACAATGGTTAATCACTCAAAAAGATTTCATAAATCATATTTTTATAGTGATCAGAATATTAAAATTGACTTTTTTTCAAATAAAAATTTAAACATCCTTATATAGATTAATACATTTTCTAATTTAAACCTTTTAAACATGAATGTATGATATTTTTGCAAAAATTACTAAGATACAAACAATAAACACGGTTTTATTTTAAAATAATATTTCTTTAATTTTTTTAAAAGTTTTTATATTATAAGTTTGTTCTCTCCCCAATCAGAATATGACATTGTCCCTAATGTCAAAATAACTATTAATAAAGAGTACATAATGAAAGAGATATCACCTAGAATTTTATTGAAGATAAAAAACTGAAACAAATGCAAACCAATCCACGACTTTTGAATCAAAGATCCAACTTTCTTTCTTACTGCTTGATTGCGACAAATTGATCTTTATTATAATCGGATCAGGACTATGAACAAAATCTTCCAAATTATCAATTAGTTGGTCGGCAGTCGAAGCAGAGATGAGCATCCGTCGTGAATTTTTGGAAATGAAATTCTGTTCCACAGCTTTATCAAAAAATTTCAACAAACTATCATAATAATTATTGATATTCAACAAGCCCACAAGTTTATTATGGATATTAAGTTGTACCCAAAAAACAGTGTGAAAAATTTCTTCTAAAGTACCAAAACCACCTGGTAGTGCTATAAAAGCATAAGAATTTTCAATCATTTTCGTGATTCTTTCATACATAGAAGAAACTTTTAATTCCTCCTCAATCGTAACACATGTAATATTTCCTTCAGCTAAGGCTATAGGAATAATACCAAAAACTCGACTACCTCTAAGATGAGCAGATGTTGAAACATATCCCACTAACCCTATATTACATCCCCTATATACCAAGTGAATTTTTCTCTCGGCCAATATCTTTGCAAGATTATTCGCTGCTTCTACAAACACTTCATTTTTTCAAGAACTCGAACCACAAAATACACAAATATTTTTCAATGTTTGTGCAGAGGATCCAGCCATGTTTTTACTTTCTTTTTGTTCTGCGAAAATAGAGAGTGTGAGAACCTGGATTTTTCGAAGCAAAGCACCTCAAAAAGCTCGGAAAGTAGCTCAAAAAGAAGCCGAGGCAATGCAAAACCTTGAGAATTAAGGGTACGTAACTTGGAAAAGAAACCCTCAGCTCATAAGGTAAAACCCTCAGCTCAAGGAAGCTCCAAGATTCTTGGAAAAGAAACCCTCAGCTCAAAAGCTAAAACTCTCAGCTCAAGGAAGCTCATTGATTGTCGGAGAGGAATTCCCTAGCTCATGAATTCAATATCCTAGCTCAAAGAAGCTCATCCTTTCTTGTCCTAAAAGAACCAAAATAGAGCTAGAAGAAGAGCTAAAGGATTAGACAAATTTAATGTGCAAGAAATGACTTTGAGTTAACCAAGAAGAGGAGCTAAAGGAGCTAAAGGTTTGGACAAACTTATTGTGCAAGAGATGACAATGAGAAAACCAATGAAGGAGCTAAGGGACTAGGACACATTTATGGTGCAGGAAATGACTCT
Organism: Primulina huaijiensis; assembly: GCF_012295235.1. Taxonomy (NCBI): domain Eukaryota; kingdom Viridiplantae; phylum Streptophyta; class Magnoliopsida; order Lamiales; family Gesneriaceae; genus Primulina; species Primulina huaijiensis. The sequence continues at coordinate 12,303,274 of NC_133313.1, forward strand.
TGGTGCTTGAGATGCCTTGAAAACATTTATTTCATTTCTTGGAGCCCAATATTTCGGCCATGGGGTGTTGAGGAGACATTTTGGCACCTATAAATACCACTAAAGGTGTTGAAGAAACCACACCCAAAATTCAGCAAGAAAAATCGTCTCCTTCCCCTCCAAAACCACCTCTCGGTTGTCGCTTGCAAGCAGAAAGAAGGAGGAGTTGTTCCGGATTTTCAATGCTGTGATTTGCTGTCCACATTGTTATGAAGATCCTCTCCAGGTTCGGTCATCACTTGGCCCAAATTCAACAAGTTTCGTTCGCCCAAGTTCTGTACATTTTGAACCGTAACTTCGAGAGTACTGTAAGTGGGTTTTTGATCTGTATATTCGTTTGTATTTTTAAAACTTGAATATATAAGTTATGGCATGCATGTATGTGTGTCCCTTTAATTCGAAAATGACAGTTTGTTCACTCTGAATTATTTGTTGCACTGTTACGATTCGAATTTGAAATGGGACGAGAATTTTAATTCTGTCTGACCCCCATTGGTGGGTATAAAACCATGTTCTGTCTGGCCCCCATCGGTGGGTATAAAACCGTGTTCTGGCCTCACCCCTTAGAGGACTAACATATTGGGGACAATTTGACCATGGAAATGAGATGAGTAAAAGTGTTGTGTCTGTTCTGAATTGATCTGATCTGTTTCTGAAATGCTCTAGATCATCTGTTAACTTCTGTCTCATATTCGATTCGTTCCTGTAATTTAAAAGTAATAAGATTTGAAAATGTGCTAAAGAAATGTTTTTAATATTAAGTTCTATATGTATTATTGGAAATCGATCGACCCCAACTTGCTGAGTGTTTCCCTAAACACTCACTCCTTACAAATTTCAGATAAAAACGAGTAGCAACTGAATGAGGAAGAGCAAGATGCTTTTTGGGGATGGTGAATCAATGATCGAGATCAAGATTCAAGATTTTTACTTTACTTTTATTTCCGCTTCTGAACTCTGATGTAATTTCATTGTCATGGTAAAGACAATATTGTTTTATGAAAAAGACTGGTTTGTTTTTGATAAGAGGCTTAATTGTTTTCAATTAATTGTTAAACAATGCCGGATGTCACCGACGCTTCGGACACGGGGCGTGACATTTAAGTGGTATCAGAGCCGTCAGATTCATAATCCCGCTTGGATTTTGACAGACAAAATTTGACAAAGTCAAATTTTGGCAAAAGCCTAGTGCATTCCTATCTGAAGTAAACTCACCCATCGGATTCATTCACGTCTTATGTCGACATCATTTCCTTCGAAATTCAAAGTCTATATCCTTCAATGATTTTGAAATTTCTAGTATAGAAAGTTCCACGAAAACTTTGTTTCAATCCAAATTTTTTACCTTTCTATCCTTTACTTTGATACCATTATGAAATTTTACCTCAATTTATGGTCTTGTACTCGTGCTCAAGCCGCACTTCGCATGCGTCAACTTACTAGAGGAAAACAAGATAAACAAGAACTTATGAAGATTAAGAATCTGCTTCAAACTGATATACATCATCTCAACAATCACCTTGATCAAGCAAAGAGCCAGCTCGCCCTAACACTACGTAACCCATCCCACGTGGTACGACTAGTTTCCCATAATTGAAAGTTGATAGTAAGGATTGAAACTGAGAAGAATCTTGCTAACCGCTCTCATCATCAACATGAAGACCTTTCTAGCAAGCAAGAACGTTACATCGCCAATCTTCATGGCGCAATGGATAGACTGTGCACCTTGTCGTGGAAAACGTGGAAGAAGAAGAAGAAGCACCTATGGATGTAGTGGAAAAATAACAGTAATGTTGAGAGATGATAAGGTAGGGTAGACTGGTATTATAGTTATATGATACGAAAAGAAAGAAATGAATTATTTCTTTGGGAAATTACAAAAATAAATTGAATTATATTTTTGGGAATACACCTATCTGATATAAGTTAACTTACATTTTTGGGAATTTACATATCGAAGATAAGCTTCCGACTTAAGATGAAATGTTTGACTCGGGGATAATAAATTATTTATGAAAATATGAGATAAGAATTATATAAGTGTTGATTTTCATACATAGAAGGTAAGAAACAATAACTTAAGAAAGTAAGGTCATTACCTGAGGTAAATAAAGAGAGTTATGAGATATCGGTGGACATCGAAGAAAGTGTAACATGTATAATAAGTTCTGACTCTTCTTATAGTATAAAAAAAATAGGGAAAGATTTGAGGAGAAAAATATCCAAAGAAACTTGTTTGCATTAAAGCATGCTAGGCTCATAATCTTGATTAAAGAAAAATTTAGTAAAAGAAGAATTGTTTGAGGAATTAGTTTCTTCCGTACAAGGTTGAAAGAAATTTAACTATGTTATAACTATTGGGACTTAAGTCAATAGGCTAATAAGGAATTATGTTCTAAGATTCTATATTTGTTTTAAGTTTGGAGATAGTAATCATAATAATTTAGAATAAAATAAGTATGGATACACATATATTCAGTGCCTATTTTATTTAGTGTACTATGGTAAATTTCAACGTCATTCTGAGAATTGGTTGGTTGGACAAGAACCATGCAGTGGTAGATAGTCGAGGTAAGCATGCCAAACTCCAATCCAAGAATAAATCGTATTTTATGGCAAGGATAAGGAACATAAATCCTTCCTTCCTGCTTCTCAGACCTAGAAAGCCATGGAGTATGGTTAAGAAGTCTAAATAATAATAATGAGAGAAGAAAAAGAAGGAATTGAGCTCACGATATAAAATATTCCTGTGGTACGGGAGCTCCGGAAACGTTACTTTGAGTTATCTCAGACTGTGAATGTAGAGGCCTCTAAATACGTACTTGAAAATTTGCGGAAAATTTAAAAATTTTCTTTTTAATTAATTAAAATGTATCTTTCATAAATAAATAACTGACAAAAATTTAACCATTCAAAATAGCAGCGGAAGTAAATGTTTGTTTGCAAGATAATAATTTAAAACAATTCAACAACGAAGAAATTTGTTTGAGTCAAAATAGTAAATGCTAAAAACATGAGGTCCTCGGGTTCCACTACTGCAGACCCAAGCTAGCTCATTGGTCCCCGCCCTCGGTCCCTGCATCATCGGTACCTACAACAGTCAATTCTAGTTAGTCTAAAGACTCAGCATGCATATATCGTAAATAACGAGTAAATAAATAATAAATAAATAATAAAATTGCATGCAAGTGAAAATATCATGTCGTGAGGCATAACGTAAAATATCGTGTCATTATTAATTATAATACGTGCATAACTGAACTGAAAATCATAGTGAAAATGTTTGCTCCTTGGAGCCCTGTAATGAAATAACTTGTAATAATTTTCTTGGTGAGATTATGGTCTACGCAAGTGGCCCCTGAACTGACCGGTAACTGGCGACCGGGTGGTACCAAACTGAACTGACCGGTAACTGGCGACCGGGTGAAGTAATAATCCCATGATAGTAAAGTGACCACAAGCAATATCGCATAAATCTCAAAATGAATATTTTTCACGTAATATAATTAAATAACATAATTGAATATGAACAATTTTGATTTTCTTGCATTAAAATCATGTACTTGCGATATTTAAAAATATCTATATGGCTTGATTGAAGAGTGAAAAAAGATATAAACATGCATTTAAAGTTTTAAAACAATTTAATAAAATAGCAAATAAATTTAATAACTTGCATGCATGTGGTTCACGTAGACTTTAAAATTTTCGGGATGTTACAATCTTCCCCCCTTAAATTGAATTTCGTCCCCGAAATTCGCTTATCCTCGATAATCAAAAAATGTAGATTCTTTATTCTAGTATCCCAATAATCCACGCTTCCGCTGCGCTACTATGATAAAATAAGTTTTAAGTTGTCCTTACGTCTCCTCAATCCTAATTAAATTGCCTACTAAATCCTTGCTTGCAAATCGCAACTTATAACGACTTATGGTGACCTAGTTCCATTCTACTCAGGCCTCAAATTCTTACTTTTCTCGCAATTCCTCATACTAGCAAGGGGTGTCCCAATTTAACTCACTTCATTATTCTTATACAAAACCCATATTGTTTATCAACCTATTACATTGTCCTTTATGCTGTTCAACTTAAGAAATCTCAGTACCAAACTTTACTGATCGACTTCTATCATTGGTAATACACTTCAAAATTTAATACTATCTCAATTCCATAATAATATTAGCCTAAGATCCTTGAATCGAATCTTTATCTTACGGCACCAAACTTACGTAACTTAACTATTTACAAGTACATCTCAAATATAAAATAGTTGCAAATCTTAATCCTCGAGTAACGTTAATCCATAAAACCCAAAATATATCATATCAATCTCCTACCTATATTTTAAAGTCCTTCAAATCCTAATTACAATATAGTTGAGGCCTAAGACCCTTGGACTTTGCTCATTGAAATTAATGTCGCATTCTTATGTATCCTTAATATTTAATTAATTCTAGCATATAAACTTAATAAGTTATCCCATGGTAGTCTTACACTAACTCTAATAAATCAACTACACTTAACCCATAGAGTTCTAGAATTCCCTCATCAATATTTTAGATTTCTTATTCAATAAGAATCTTAATATTCGTTCCTTGGTAATATATGCTGAACACCGCAAATTCCTTTTTTTTTTTTTATTTCACCCCAAAATTTTTCATACGAACACTTAATTCATAAACTTAAAATTCAAGCTTACGCTATGGGGCCCCGGGTCCGATATCTAATACTACTAATTATAATTGTCACACACCAAATGATTGAGTAAAATACATAATTTGTTGTTCACAAACTTACATAAACATTGTCAAAATAATTTAATTGTCTCAAATGTTTGAAATATAAATTTTCAACATGCAAACATGAAGTAGTGAACCAAAGAAATCCAAACATCATCACATAGCTCCTAAGACCCGAGAATCCCACTCTAACTCGTATCTCCTCGCCTGGAGCTGGACTCTGGCATCCCAAGCCTCGCCTCACCTCACCTACCGTCAAGCACATGAAAACACGAGGTACCGGACATGCCGATGAGTATAAACCCAGTATGATACAATCAATAACATATGAGAAATAAAGTGAAAAATATTTCATATTAAATTCATAAAGATGCAATATAATGCAATGCATGATCAGAAGCTGTGGGCTATCAATAAATCTCAAGATCAAGTGAATCATCTGGTCATAGGGTACCCAAGGAAAGAGAATCCCCCAGCAACATCCACCGACTCATCCGCTCGAGGTGGGGTGCTGTGTTCTACAATCCCAGGACTATGGTGCGCATATAGAGAGTGTTCAGGCCATAGCAGCGACTTCTTCATACACTATGCCAACTCAACTATAGCCCCATACCTCCAACAAATCAATAAATCAAGGCGACCTCCGCCATATCAAATATGAATCAACTAGTGGCTCAATATGCAATGTAATGATGTAAATCAATATCATCATTTCGATATTATAATAAACGCATCTCAAGGCCACAATCATCATCAAATCACAAGTAATTCATCGAGCCATAGAATTTTCAATTTAACATAAAAATGATACTTTTACCTCGTATGTTACCGACCGTAACATACCTTTCAAATATTACCAAAAGAAGATCGAAATGTGTAGGTGAGAAGTCTTGAACCTTCGAAGTCTACTATAACTCAAGAACTCGGATCATTTATCAAACCAGAGCAATTTCTGTACAAAATTCATAATTAATTCAATAATGCTTCGAATCAAGATCCGCAATTTTGATTTTCAAGAAAACTCAAATCCCAACAATCGTGTAAAGAAGGAATCCATATCATTTCTTAATCGTAATATGACATAAAAACATTCATTGAATCATTTTGTCAAACACGTGACGTGCGTGCTAAAGAGTTAGCTCCTCTACAATTCCATTTCTTTTCCAAAATATCAATACATACAATACCATCAATCATTATATTAACAACTTTACCTCAACACTCAAAACAAACAACACATTGTTTTCCCTTCAATCATTAACTCAAGGAAATAAGCTTTCTTACCTTGCTTCTAAACTCTTGAGGAGAAGAACTTTAAATCTCCAAGCAAAGATTACAGCTTCAATCAAAGATTAATGTCTTGGAAGAAATTGGATTGAAGAAGAAATGAAGAACCCTAGCTTCCAAACCGATAGAGAGAAGAGAAGGAGAAGGAGAAGGAAAATGAGTAAAAAGATGATCTCATTGGATTTTATGCCTTCCCAAACACCAAAACACGTTTTTTGTACAAGTGCTGGGCGCCATGGCGCTTGTTTTGGCACAGGGGCGCGCACCATACTGCCCAAGACCCAAAATTTCAGCACTGGGCGCGCCATCGCACGGGATCTGGCGCAAGGGCGCGCCGTATTCTGCCAAAAAGGTAATTTGAACTTCAGAATTTGCAAAAGTGGTAAACTACAATGGTTGTATCTCTATGTCTTTTCGTGAACCTATCCAAATTTCATATCATTTGGAGGTTTGAGTAAAAAGTTATGCTAAATCTCCCAACATGTGTCATTGTAGGAACGACGATACACACGACACACTTCGGGGCGTTTTTGGCTCGTCTTCCCTAATGATTTGAACAAAACTCAAAATAAAATAGTTATAGCCTTATGTCTTATCTTTCTAATGAAAATGGCCTCACATCAAGTGGATCAATATACAAAACGTTATGCTAAAAACCACAACTACTGCCATATTTTTCATACCGTTTCTGCACTTCCATTACCTATTTAGCTCAAACTCCACCTTTGATTCTACCCCTCCATTATCTATTCCATTCTATAACATTCATTACCATAACGTAAAGCCATAAACCATCACAACTACTGCCACAATTTTATTTTATTTTTTCAAAATTCGGGCATTACATACGCAACCCAAATAGTATTAGATAACATAATTCCAAAACACATAACGACTTATTCCCAAGTTTTTTTTTAATGACTTACCAAAAATTCCTCAAGACAATGTGTCTATCTCGATTCTTACATGCGTCTATCGAGTAGCCTAACCATCAATCGTACCCAACTTTCTAGAAAAATCAAATTTCAACAAAAGTATAAATTTAACTCTTAAGATCATGATTAAAACTTATGATACATCAAACTTAAGTTCCCAAAATTTTGTTAGCTCAATGTCTAGTATTGTAACTTAACTAACTGATCAATTTCACCTTAAATTGTCATCACTTTAAATTCTTAATTAGCCACAACATTATTTCAGTAACACTTAAATTTCAAGCCCAAGATTTATTAAACCTACAATGTCTTTGGTTACCATTCATTATAACATTATCACCCAAATATCTAAATATTCTATAGTTCCTTCGAGCCTAAATAACCGAAAAGTCCTATCCTTTAAACCGTTCAATTCTCACTTACTACCAAATTTCTTAAAATTGTAAAATTAATTCCTACTTTCCTCGAACATCATCCAATTTTTCCCTAAATCTCGAAAATTCCACAATTATCCGTGAGTCCTCAGTATTCCCAATTTCATTTTATAGATTTCCCGTATCATAAGGTTCAATAGCCTTAAGTTTATTAAACCCAAAATTAATTCCCATAACACGTCTTACATTTCTTAAAACCCCAAGTGTTCCTCAAAAGTTCGCATTTAATCCCTAAAATTTTTGAAAATTGCAATATGGCCTTTACAGTTCTCCAAATTTACATTTTGGCCCTACAACTCTTCGAAATTCGCATTATTGTCCCCATAAAATTTTCCATCTTTACCTCATTAAACGTTTAAATTCTCGAACTCAAAATTTAATCCCAAAATTTGGTAAATTCGAAAATAGTCCCTTAGAATTTTATTTTTGAACTTAGGTCCTCAAATCATTGGTTATTACAATTAGATCCTCAAAATTCTCGATTCCTGTAATTAAATCCTTAAATCTAACTAGATGGAGCATTCATCCTAAATAAATTCTCATAATTAATCTTACATTTTTATAGATACTTAAAATCCTCAAATTGTACATTTATAATCCTAAAGATTGTCGTAGTCTTCGAATCGCTATTACTTATACGAAATCCTCAAAAATTCACTCGACTAGCAACCAATAACCATCAATAATTTCTTAGAATTTCTACAAGTCCCAAAAGCATTCATAATTTTCAAGATTAACTTATGACCCATAAGGAGGACATCAGTACTACTGACCTGAAAATTAATGTAGTCAAATCATTTTCAACTTCTCCTAAAGCCCAATATTCGAATTCTTAGACATTTCCAATTCCAACGTAACCAACATGCATAATTACATTATTTCTTTAAATTTAAATAAATACTGCATAACCAAAATCTGAACGTAAAAGATTTCATGAAAATCTGCTGTTAAAATATTTCATGCTTTAAATAAAATACGTAAATATAAAACTTACAGACCGAAGACGTGACTTTATGAGCTTCTCGTGGTCAGTAGTAGTACAACCCTTTACAAGAACATAGGCTCTGATACCAGCTGTAGAGGTCTCTAAATACGTACTTGAAAATTTGCGGAAAATTTAAAATTTTTCTTTTTAATTAATTAAAATGCATCATTCATAAATAAATAACTGATAAAAGTTTAAAAATTCAAAATAGAAGCGGAAGTAAATGTTTGTTTGCAAGATAATAATTTAAAACAATTCAACAACGAAGAAATTTGTTCGAGTCAAAATGGTAAATGCTAAAAACATGAGGTACTCGGGTTTCACTACTGCCGACCCAAGCTAGCTTACTGGTCCCCGCCCTCGGTCCCTGCATCATCGGTACCTACAACAATCAAGTCTAGTGAGTCTAAAGACTCAGCATGCATATATCGTAAATAACGAGTAAATAAATAATAAAATTGCATGCAAGTGAAAATATCATGTCGTGAGGCATAACGTAAAATATCCTGTCATGATTAATTATAATACGTGCATAACTGAACTGAAAATCATAGAGAACATGTTTGCTCCTTGGAGCCCTGTAATGAAATAACTTGTAATAATTTTCTTGGTGAGATTATGTTCTACGCAAATGGCCCCCTGAACTGAACTGAACTGATCGGTAACTGGCGACCGGGTGGTACAAAACTGAACTGACCGGTAACTGGCGATCGGGTGGTACCAAACTGAACTGACCGGTAACTGACGACCGGGTGAAGTAATAATCCCATGATAGTAAAGTGACCACAAGCAATATCGCATAAATCTCAAAATGAATATTTTGCACGTAATATAATTAAATAACATAATTGAATATGAACAATTTTGATTTTCTTGCATTAAAATCATGTACTTGCGATATTTAAAAATACCTATATGGCTTGATTGAAAAGTGAAAGAAGATATAAACATGCATTTAAAGCTTTAAAACAATTTAATAAAATAGAAAATAAATTTAATAACTTGCATGCATGTGGTTCACGTGGACTTTCAAATTTTCGGGACGTTACAGTGAAGTGGAATTCGAAAGTAACTTGATAGCTCGTGCCACACTAAAATCTAAGGAACCTTAGCGAATGGTTTCAGTTGAACTCAAGGAGCTAAAAATTCGATTCCAAGATTTGTTAGAGAAAACAAAATCAGACCAAGTTCCTCTCCTTGGGGAGATTCAATCTTATTGGTACAGAAGAATGGTGAAAGTACAAGATAGTGTGTCATTCTACAAAGAACTCAATAAAATCAAGAGCAAATGTCATCTTTCAAGAATAGATGACTTTTTCAATCAGTTAAAAAGAGCTAAGATCTTTTTATAGCTTTATCTAAGGTCAGACTACCACAATTGAAGGTCAAGGCAGAGAATATTCCTAAAACAGCCTTAAAAAAAAAAGATATGGACACTATGAGTTCAAAATAATTTCTTTTGACCAATGCTCCAACAACATTCATAGAACTCATGAACAGAGTGTTCAAGAAATTCCTCGACAAGTTTGTGGTAGCATTTATTGATGAAATTCTTGAATATTCAACAAGTGAGGAAGACCGCAAGGAAGATCTTCGTCCTGCTTTACAGATGCTCAGAAAAAAATAACTATATACTAAATTTAGGAAATTTGAATTTTGACTAAAAAGTGTCACATTCTTGGGTCATATAATCTCTGAAATGGACATATCAGTGGGTCACAAGAAGGTGGAGGCAATCATGGACTGGCCTTGACCGAAAACTAGAATAGAAGTTCGAAGCTTTCTGGGATTAGTTCGCTATTAAGAAAATGTGTTGAAAAATTTTCTTCCGCTCACCAAGCTCACTCAGAAGAACTATAAATTCAATTGGGGTGAAGAATGTGAGAAGAGTTTTAGATCTTGAAAAAGAAACTCGCTTATACGCCATTATTAGTACTTCCCGAATAAACCAGGAATTTCACCATTTACAATGATGCATCAAAAGAGGATTGTGATGTGTTCTCATTCAAAAGGGAAATTAATTGCCTATGCATCGATGAAATTAAAATTATGTGAGCAAAATTATCCAACACATGATATTGAATTAGCCACAATTGTATTTGTGCCAAAGATCCATAGAATCAAATTATTTGGTGTCATATGTGAGATATTTTCCGATCACCAAAGCCTCAAATACCATTCACATAAAAGGAATTAAACATGAGGCAAAAATGGTGGATCGAACTATTGAAGATATTTTTAGGGCGTGTGCCATGGACCTCGGAGGAATTAATTAAACACTTTTTTTGATTGAATTTGCCGATAACAATAATTATCATGGAAGTATTGAAATCAGAGAGAAAGCTATCATGATACTTGAATTGTTGATAGAGTAGCTATTATCAAGGAAAAACGCAAGGCAGCTCATGATCGATAAAAGAGCTGGGCTTATTTAAAGTGAAGACCGTTGGAGTTTGAAAATTGTGTGAAAGCTTATGTTAAAGTTTCCCCTATGAAAGGAGTGGCTCGATTCAGCAAATCTAGAAAGATAACTCCAAGATATGTCGGACCCTTCGAATTACTGAGAAAAATGGGAAACCTAGCTTATCAGCGGGCTGTACCACCATGCATGTCAAGGATTGACAACGTCTTCCACGTCTCTCAGCTAAGGAAGTATGTCTCATATCCAAGTAGCATTCTTGAAGTTGAACCGCTACTAATCAAAGGAAATGTGAACGAGGAAATGAAATATGAAGAAGTAACTATTCGAGTAATGGACACCAAATACCAAGTGCTGAGATGCCGAACAATTCCATATGCGCGTCGAACATACTTATGTAGCGTTGAGGGATTCGTTGGATCTCGCTTGGGGCCACTACTGCACATACTAACATGATTTCAACACTTATCTTTCATAGCTTAGACATATAGTCATGCTCACAACCAAAAATGACAAAATTTCCTTACGACGTTCTAAATCTCTCGGGACTCGACCTCGTTTAATCATCATACTAAATCATGACATCAAACCCAAATTTTATTTTATTTTTAAAAAAAAGGGTACACGGACCCCGTGTAAGGGTCCGGGTAAGGGTTTGGGTACACACTGGAATTTCACATTTTGAAGGAAAAAGGGCACGGACTCCGTGTCCGGGTCCGAGAAGGGGTATGGGTAGTTCCTGAATTTGCAAACTCGCAAAAATTCACTAACTTATTGATTCATTCTTCTATCAAAGCCTAGGGACCATGAACCAACACCTCGAAACTCATCCTAGGATGCTATTACATTGATTCAAACCCATACAAACACCCCAAACGTCCCCAAGCATCGACAAGCAACTTCAATACAACAATAACCCGTAATTCGACAACATTTCGCTTCCTACGACTTCTATTACATCCCAAGCCATTCTCTACCCAAACGAACCACCAAATAACAACTAAATACATCCCATAACATATCTAAATGAAGTAGCTTAAGCCCAATGGTTCCCAACGAAGCCTGCAACTCAAAACCTTCAACAACACATCAAGAACGCATTTTTAAAAAAATGCAGTTTGAGCATTCCCACGAAAACGATCATAACTCACTCATTTCTTATCCAAATATTTTGAATTTACTGTCAAATCGAAGGTATCAAAAATTCAATATTTTATATGTTGAAAGTGTTTCCAGAAAATCGACTGAAAAGTCACAGTATTTAAAATGATAGCAAATTTTGAGTTTTCAGATCTAAAATCGTTTCAAAATCGATCCAACACATTTCTGCTCAAACTTTGCACAACATACATGAATTTTCACGCATAATAAACAACAAAACGAGTAATATGACAAGATCGATGCAACAATGAAAGAATATAAATGGCTTTCGATATTTAAAATTACCTAACCGAAGATACCGAAGTGAGAAAGATGCGAAAGACGATCCGGAACGAACGTGGCACAATTTTCTTGAAGAAAAGTGGCGAGAATTGCTGAAATATTTGAAGGGAGGGGGCAGCTGCTAAGTTTTCTTAGAACCCTAGGTTTTATTGTGATCTCAAAAATCTGAAATGAGATGGAATGAAATGTGTGTGCTGATGGTGTGTGTAAAATGTGTAAGTGTGTGTGAGTGTGTGTAACATGTGTGTGTGATTAATTAGGGGTAATTAAGGGCTAATTATCTTAATTAAATAAATAATAAGTAATTTACATGATAATTAAAATATCAATTCTCCACTAAATTACTAGCATCCCTAAATTTTAAAAAAAATGCACATGCCTTAAACTTTAAAAGTTTAAAAATCTTAAAATCACCTAATAAATTAAATTAGGCTTTAAAATGATAAAACTTAATAAATCGTTTAAAATGCCTCATTCTTAACTTAAAATTAAATACAGCTTTTTAAAATTTCCAAAATCGTCACCGGTCTCTTTTCCTCGATCTCGCATCGAATAATTGCCTGAAACATGAAACTCAGGAAAACATTTAACGTGCATCACATAAAAATAAATAATTTAAAATAATTCAAATTTCATAAATCATGCATCTCAAAAATCATTTTAAACTTGATTAAATAATTTAACAATTAAATAAATGCATGAGTTTTACATGTACTGATTTTGTGTTGTACAGCACCAATTGGCCGCATGTCATTTGGAGATCTGAGTAAAAAGTTATGCTAAATCTCCCAACATGTGTCATTGTAGGAACGACGATACGCACGAAACACTTCGGGGCGCTTTTGGCTCGTCTTCCCTAATGATTTGAACAAAACTCAAAACATTAAAATTATAGCCTTATGTCATATCTTTTTAATGGAAGTAGCCTCACATCAATTGGATCAATATACAAAACATTATGCTAAAAACCACAACTACTACCACATTTTTTATACCGTTTCTGCACTTCCATCACCTATTTAGCTCAAATTCAACCTTTGATTCTACCCATCAATTTTCTATTCCATTCTATAACATTCATTACCATTTATACCACAACGTAAAGTCATAAACCATCACAACTAATGCCACAATATTTCAAAATTCGGGCATTACAATTCCTCCCCTCTAAAAATAGATTTCGTCCTCGAAATCAATCATCTCTTTGAAGTCTAAGATGTAATAATCAATACTGAAAATAAAAACCGAGAATAGAAGCGTACTTCATTGGAATAACTCTGGATATTTTTGTCTCATTTTATCTTCTAATTCCCAAGTTGCCTCTTCGACACCATGTCTGTTCCACTGTATTTTAATCAACGGTATCAATTTATTTCTGAGTTGCTTATCTTTTTTGTGTAGAATTTGAATCGGTCTCTCAATATAGCTCAAAGTCTTGTCTAACTCAACCTCATCAGGTGGAAGCACATGAGATGGATCTGGATGATATTTCCTCAACATGGACACATGAAAAACATCATGAACACCTGATAACACAGGAGGAAGAGCTAATCTATAAGCCAAATCACCCACACGTTCCAAAAGCTCATACGGACCTACAAATCTCGGTGATAATTTTCCTTTCTTTCCAAATCTAAATGTACCACGGAAAGGAGATATTTTCAGAAAAACTCTGTCACCTTTCTCAAAAATCAACGGCCGTCTCCTGATGTTCGCATACTTAGTCTGCCTATCCTGAGCAGCTCTCATACGACTCTGAATCAATTTCACCTTCTCTGTCATATCTCTTATCATATCAGGTCCTACAATTGGTGCTTCAGATAAATCGTCCCAATACAAAGGAGATCTACATTTCCTGCCATATAGTGCTTCAAATGGTGACATTCCAATGCTCACTTGATAACTGTTGTTATAAGAAAACTCGACAAGTGGTAACGAATCCTGTCAACCAATACCAAAATCCATCACTACAGCTCTCAACATATCCTCTAATGTCTGAATAGTACGTTCTGACTGTCCATCTGTCTGAGGATGATATGCTGTACTCAAATGCAAACGAGAACCAAGAGCCTCTTGTAAACTCTGCCAAAAATGAGAAGAAAATCTGGGATCACGATCTGATACAATTGACTTAGGCACACCATGCAATCTCAAAACTTCTCTGATATACAATCTGGCCATCTGATCATGCCTATATGTCATCTGATACGGAATGAAACATGAAGACTTGGTTAATCTGTCAACGATAACCCAAATTGCATCGCAACCCCTTGACGACCTCGGCAATTTCGTGACAAAGTCCATGGTGATATGGTCCCACTTCCATTCTGGAACCTTAAGGCTATACAAAAGACCTCCTGGTCGCTTTCTCTCTGCTTTCACTTGTTGACAATTCAAACAACGAGATACAAATTCTATTATGTCAGATTTCATTCTTTTCCACCAAAATTATTTCTTCAAATCATTGAACATCTTTTTACTTCTAGGGTGTACACTGAATTTACTGCAATGAGCATCATGCAAAATCTTCATCCTCAACTCTGAAATATTAGGAACTACAATACGATCATTCACAAACAAAATACTCTCATTATTGATCTGAAATTCTGATCGATGTCCTGATCTGACGAATTCAACTGATTTCTGAATGCTTTGATCTAACATTTGGGCCTCTTTAATTTTAACAAACAACTCGGGTTCTGCCTGAATCATAAATACTCTTACAAAACCACTCTATCCAACCAAAACTCGCATTTGGATAATTTAGCATACAACTTTTCAGTTCTCAAAATCTGCAAAACAGCCCTCAAGTGCTTGACATGCTCAATTTCAGATTTTGAATAAATAAGAATATCATCAATGAAGATCACAATAAATTGATCTATATACCGTTGAAAAACACGGTTCATCAAATCCATAAATACCGCAGGTGCATTGGTCAACCCAAAAGGCATAACCAAAAATTCAAAATGCCCATACCTGGTACGAAAAGCAGTCTTAGGCACATCTATCTCTCTGACTCTTAACTGATGATATCCAGATCTTAAATCAATCTTAGAATATACTGAAGAACCCTGCAACTGGTCAAAGAGATCATCAATCCTTGGCAAAAGATACTTATTCTTTACTGTGGCTTTATTCAACTGTCTATAATCAACACAAAGCCTCATAGAGCCATCTTTCTTCTTTACGAATAAAACCGGAGCACCCCAAGGTGAAACACTTGGTCTTATATATCCTTTAGCCAATAGATCCTCAAGTTGTTCCTTTAGTTCCTTCAGTTCAATTGGCGCCATCCTATAAGGAGCTCTAGAAATAGGCTGTGTACCTGGCATCAACTCAATGTTGAACTCAACCTCTCGAACTGGAGGAAATCCTGGAATTTCATCTGGAAATACATCTGAAAATTCACTAACAATTGGAATATCTGCCAATTTAGGTACTGACCTTGAAATATCAATTGCATAAACCAAGAAACATTCTGCTCCTTTCTGCAACAAACGAGTCATGGACAAAACAGATATCAAAGGAATCTTAGCTCGAGAACCCTTACCATAGAATGTCCAGTGATCTGTCATACCAGGCCTAAACTTAACAATCTTCTGAAAACAGTCTACAGTAGCCCTGTATCTTTTCAACATGTCAATACCAAGTATGCAGTCAAAATCAGACATCTCCAACACAATACAATCAAGTTCAATGACATTATCCTCATAACGAAATTCACAACCACTTATAATTTATGCTGACCTCATCACTTTGCCCAGTGGAGTAGAAATAAATAATGTAGATGATAATGACATAGAATGCAGTGAATGCAATGAGACAAAGTGCTCAGCTATGAAAGTATGTGATGCACCAGTATCCATCAAAACATAAGTAGGATAACATGAGAGAAAACAATTACCTGCAATGACATTATCTGGAGCATTATGTGCCTCATCCTCCGTGAGTGCAAAAACTCGACCCTGTTGTCTAGGTGGCTGTCCTACCCTGTGGCTACCACTCTGTTTGTTCTGATCTGATCAGTTTGACTGCTGATAGGAATGAACTGTAGGGTTCTGACGATTCTGGTGAGGTGTCTGTCTCGATGATCCCCCACTCTGAGACATATCACTGCCACGGTTAGGACACACTCGAGCATAGTGTCCCACCTGGTTACACAAGTGGCAAGCTCCTGAGCTTCCTCTACACTGATCGATATAATGTCTACCACCACACTGACCACAAGTCGGTCCTGAATAAACAGTACTCTGAACTGAACTAGACTGTCTCGATCCACTAAAACTCGAAAAATTATTGCCATGCCTCTTAAATTGCTTGCCTCTAGCCCGAAACTGCTCTCTTATGTTGCCACTGTTACCGCCATTATTACCCTGTCTGAACTGCTGTCTATAATGTGGTTGTTGGGGACGTTGCATATACTGAGAACCTCTCTGCCTAATAATTCCGGTTTCAGCTCCCTTGGCTCGATCAAGAGCCTCAGCAAAAGTTTTAGGCCTTCCAGTATTAACCAGGGTAAAGATATCAGAATTAAGACCATTTATGAAGTGATCGGCCTTAGCTTCTTCATCAGATGTTACATGAGGAGCAAATCTCAGTAAATTCCAGAACTTAGCAACATAGTCCTCAATATTCAAATTTCCCTGCTTTAAATTTGCAAACTCGGCTCCCCTATCTTTCCTGTAAGAGGTAGGAAAGAAACGCTGATAAAATTCAGATTTAAAGATATCCCAGGTAACAATCGTACCTCGACTCTCTAAAGCTTTCTTGGTCATGATCCACCAACTTTTAGCAACATCCAATAACTGATGAACAACTAACTTGATTCTACGATCATCTGGATACTCAAGAGATTCAAATAATTGGTCCATATTCTCCAACCAGTTCTCACAGTCTAATGCATTCTCCGTACCCTTCAACATCGGTGGGTGCAAAGACTGAAATCTGGCTAACAGTATCTCCATCGGAGTCGGAGTTATATCCATCTGAGTATGAGTAGCACTGCCCTGATCTTGTGCCACTGGTACGTTCTGTCTATGTCTACCACGACCTCTACCTCGAGTAGCCATGTCTGATATACAATAGATCAACCACAGATAAAATCACAAAATCACAATCATCTCAATCTTGTATCAATCATCTCTGGCTCTCGAGACTCAACAATCTCAAAAATCTCGAATAAAGATCAACAATATAATTTCTCAATTTAAATCATGTATTTCACATTATGGCACAATGAAAATGCTAACAAATATATCACATGATCAAGCAATTCGAACTGACTCGATCTATCCTGTTCCCAAATATCTTACGCTCTGATACCACCTAATGTGGGACCCCGAGTCCGATATCTAATACTAATAATTATAATTGTCACACACCAAATGATTGAGTAAAATACATAATTTGTTGTTCACAAACTTACATAAACATCGTCAAAATAATTTAATTGTCTCAAATGTTTGAAATATAAATTTTCAACATGCCAACATGAAGTAGCGAACCAAAGAAATCCAAACATCATCACATAGCTCCTAAGACCCGAGAATCCCACTCTAACTCGTATCTCCTCGCCTGGAGCTAGACTCTGGCATCCCAAGCCTCGCCTCACCTACCGTCAAGCACATGAAAACAAGAGGTACCGGACATGCCGGTGAGTATAAACCCAGTATGATACAATCAATCACAAATAAGAGTTAAATTTTCAAATATTTCATATAAATTCATAAAGATGCAATATAATGCAATGCATGATCAGAAGCTGTGGGCTATCAATAAATCTCAAGATCAAGTGAATCATCTGGTCATAGGGTACCCAAGGGAATAGAATCACCCAGCAACATCCACCGACTCATCCGCTCGGGGTGGGGTGCTGTGTTCTACAATCCCAGGACTATGGTGCGCCTATAGAGAGTGTTCAGGCCATAGCAGCGACCTCCGCATACACTATGCCAACTCAACTATAGCCCCATACGTCCAACAAATCAATATATCAAGGCGACCTCCGCCATATCAAATCTGAATCAACAAGTGGCTCAATATGCAATGTCATGATGCAAATCAATATCATCATCTCGATATCATAATCAACTCATCTCAATACAACAATCATCATCAAATCACCAATAGTTCATCAAGCCATAGAGTTTTCAATTTAAAATAAAAATGATACTTTTACCTCGTATGTTATCGACCGTAACATACCTTTCAAATATTACCAAAAGAAGATCGAAATGTGTAGATGAGAAGTCTTGAACCTTTGAATTCTACTATAAATCAAGGACTTTGATCATCTATCAAAACAGAGTAATTTCTGTTCATAATTCATAATTAGTTCAATACTGCTTTGAATCAAGATCCGTAAATTTCTTAACCTTAATATGCCATAAAAACATTCATTGAATCATTTCATCAAACACATAGCATGCGTGCTAAAGAAATTAGCTCCTATACTTTGACATGGCTTCAATTCCATTTTAAATTCAAACCAACACAATTTCAACATCTCCAACATCTCAAATATCAACACAAATATCAATTCTAAACTTCATCCCATTTCCAAACTTGAATAAAAATATAACATACTTACACCATCTTGAAGATCTTGGAGAGAGGATCACAAATCTAACTTCATTTCATAATTTCCTTGAACACATCTCCCATAGATTGAAGAAGAAATTAGAAGATGAAAGGAAAAATGAAGGACCCTAGCTCTAAACCGATGGAGTAGGAAAAAGAGAAGAGAGAATGATACAAAAATCATTCCCCAATCAAATATATACCATCCAAACCTCAAAATACGTTTTTTTTACAAATGCTGGGCGCCATGGCACGTGATTTTGGCGCAGCCGCGTGCCCTTTGCTGCCCAAACACCAAAATTTCAGCACTGCGCGCGCTAGGGTGCCGGATCCTGCGCAGGGGCGCGCAGGATTCTTCCAAGAACGCATTTTTAACTTTAGAATTTGCGAAAGTGGTAAACTACAAAGTTGTAGCTGTATGTCTTTGCTTGCAACTCCAATTGGCCTCATGTCATTTGGAGATCTGAGTAAAAAGTTATGCTAAATCTCCCAACATGTGTCATTGTAGGAACGACGATACGCACGACACACTTCCGGGCGCTTTTGGCTCATTTTCCCTAATGATTTGAACAAAACTCAAAACATGAAAGTTATAGCCTTATGTCATATATTTTTAATGAAAGTTGCCTTACATTAATTGGATCAATATACAAAACATTATGCTAAAAACCACAACTACTGCCATATTTTTCATACCGTTTCTGCACTTCCATCACCTATTTAGCTCAAATTCAACCTTTGATTCTACCCATAAATTTTCTATTCCATTCTATAACATTTATTACCATTTATACCACAACGTAAAGTCATAAACCATCACAACTAATGCCCCAATATTTCAAAATTCGGGCATTACATTGGATGTCGGTGAACGTGGCCGAGGACCTCTCCATCCCGGTAAAGTATGATCGGGTTTGATCAGGATTGGAAAGTGATAAAGTATTACCAGGGACCAATCCACCCGATAAAGTATGACCGGGGATCTCATGTATGCGGTAGTGGACATCCCTGCCAGCCCAGTACTGTGGTTTAGTCTGATCAGGCGCATTTATGTATCGGTCACTTGTTTTGAAACATATCTCTACGCAAAATGATTATATTTATGTATGTTGAAGTATGTAAGATGCAAGTATGTTTATGTAAAATTTTACGATATGATGGCACGTCTACGTTTATGTAAGTACGTTCATTTTCAAGTATGTATGTCCTACTTTAAAATACATGTTGTTTTATTATGTTTTACTTGTTATTCTAAGTTTATACGTATTGAGTGTTTAGACTCACTAGACTTGATCGATGAAGGTGAGGACGAGTACGAGGAGACGAGAGGTGGGGATGAGTGAGTTGGCTCAGACTACTCGAATGCTAAACCCGAGGACCGCTTACGATTTAAGAAATTTTTATGCACGCATCAAATGCTCTGATTTCACGGGATTACTTTACGATGTTTAAACAATTGCTTTTGCAATCTTTGATTGTAGTTGTTTTATTTCAAATATTTTAGACGAGCAAATTATTTTTATCGCAATTTGAAAATTTATTATTTATTTAAGAAAATTTTTATTTTTCCGCAAATTTCAAGTAGTTCAAAATACGGTACGTTACAGATGCACCCCAAGGTGAAAAACTAGGGCAAATAAATTCATTGTCAAGAAGCTCATGAATCTGTTGTTTGAGTTATAACATCTCTGCTAGCGCTAAACGATACGGTGCCTTGGATATTGCAACAGTACATGGCATGAGATCAATAGCGAACTTCACCTTTCTCTCTGGTGAGATACTAGTAACGTCATCAGGGAATACATCAGGAATGTCCCTGAAAACTAGCACATCTGATAACGACGGAGTAGGTACATCAGTGGCAGAAATATACTTGCTAAGAATGCCTGACACACCTTATGAATAAGCTTCCTTGCATGAATGCAAGATATCGTACGAGGCAAACTTCTCCATCTATCTGGCTCGGATTTGAACTGCTCCATGCCCAACGGCCGAATTAAAACCGACCTCCGCTGAAAATTGATAAAACTATGTACTTCATCAACCAGTCCACGCCCAGAATGATATCAAACTTTGGCATCGGCAGTACAATAAGATCAACATAGACTAGATGGCCATGTGATTCAAGCTCTATGTCTCTGACCACGCTAGAAGCTGATAATTCTTCCCTAGATGGGACAGTCACAGAGTAACTAGCATCGAGTCCGATGGACTTGACACCTAGATTATTTACAAAGATCTCTGATAAAAAGGTGCGAGTAGCCCCGGAATCTAACAAGGCCTTCGTGGCTACTCTCGATATGAAGATATTTCCTAAGACGATGTTAGTATAACATTTAAACTTACGATTCTCGAAAAAAAAATAAACTTAACCTCATGCACAGATTGAATCCGCTATTCAAAAAAAATTTCCCATACATTCGAAAAGCAGCAAGCTAGCATTCCCATAAAATTTTAAAAATTCAGCATATTAAACACCCAAGATATAAAAACATACATAACAAATTTTTCCAATAGATAATGCAATTCTGAATTAGATTAATTACCTGTCAATAGTGTAGGGTCTGGGTTTGCCTCCTCGGCATCCATGGCAAAGACTATGCCCTGCGTCGGCTACTTCCACTATGGACAATTTTTAAGCATGTGGTCATTGGCTCCACATTTGAATCATTTGCATGTACCCCATAAACATTGTCCCTCATGTCTTCGACTGCAATTTGGGTACACCGGATAATCAGTAGGTTTCTGAGGAACCTTATTCTAAGGAAGTGGGCCCTTGTCTTTCGGCTGTCCCTGAAACGGTCTCTTACCCTGCTACCCCTGAAATGGTTTCTTGAATTGCTACTGGGAATGGAGCTGCTGGGGAGCCTGATAGAACCTCTTGTCATTTCTGTCATTCTCAATATCTTTCTGGTCCTGCTCAGCCGCCAAGGCTCTAGATACAACAACATCATAGGTAGTAGGACCAGCCACACGAACATCACGATGTAAGATCGGCCGTAAACCATCAAGGAAGTGCCTCAACTTTTCTCTGGAATTGTTAGCTATCAAGGGCAAAAAGTGACACCCCTGCTCGAACTTCCTCACAAACTCAACCACATTGCGGTCTCCCTGTCTCAAAGTCATGAACTCCCTAGTCAACCGAGAGTGAACCTCCTCATTAAATTACTTGGAGTAAAACACCTCCTTGAAACTATCCCAAGTAAGGGTCTGCAGATTTAGTGCTACAGATGCACTCTCCCACCACATTATAGCATCTCCTAATAAAAGATAAGTAGCACACCTGACCCTATCTGCATCCTCCAGTTCCATGTAGGTAAAGATCAACTCAATGGACTTAATCCACCCCTCAGCTACCATCGAGTCAGTCATCCCTGAAAGTTCCTTGGGGTCCATCCTCCGGAAGCGCTCATACACTACTTCTGGCCTAGTACTCCTACCCGTGTTCATACAGCAACTGTGCGAAGAATTGAGTCAATCCAGCAAGCATATGCGCCTGCAAATCTGGTGGTGGATACGGAGGAGTAGCCCTCTCCTCGCCACGAGCCTCACGACCTTCCTCTCAAGTCTTACGGGCAACCACACGTCTAGGAGGGATATTGTTCCAAAATAAAACCCAACACGTAACAACATGCATGAAAATAATATTCATTTTATACACTAAACGTAAACCAAATCTAAAACATGCATATGACGAAATCACATTTTTTATGCTCCCAACAATTTCTTTTAAAATTTTAAAACTTATAGACTTGAGGCGTCACTTTATGAGCTTCTCACAACCGACAGTAGGCATAACCCATTTCAAGAACACCGCATTAATACCAACTGTAACATCTTGTGCTAAAATAGCTAATACTACTTTAAAATTTGCGTAAAAATAAAAATTTTCTTATTTAAATAGTAACCCTCGCATTCTGTATTAAATAAAATGTTTGACTGAATTCTTGAAAGTAGTCCAAGTACGAATATATTTACAGGGCATTTAAATATCATTCATAACAACTGAAAAAGAATTATTCCAACACGAACATAATAAAAGTGAATTAATAAAATTAGCGTAAATATTTTTAACGTCCATAAGATCCTTTCATAACAATAGTGGTACTCGGGTTTGCACTCAACACAGTCCGAGCAAGCTCACTTTTCAGCACCTCCTGCTTCCTCAAAATCATCATCATCATCTGCATCGATCAAGTCTAGTGAGCCTAAAGATTCAACATGCAAACACCACAAATAGCTAGTAATACTTAATAAAATTCATGCATTTGAAAGTATCTTGTACGTAGTAAAAGCTGAGCATAGACATGCCAAAGAAGCATAAACATTTTCATAAAAGTGCTTCCATCATATCATACATAATTTTGCGTAGAAATATATTTAAAAGAAAGTGGCTCATAACATAAATCGCCTGATCAGACTAAACCACAGTACCGAACTGACAGGGATCACCACAGCCTTTCGACCGGATGTCTACTCCCACATACAAAAATACAAGGTCATACTTTACCGGGTGAAGAGGTCTCCGGTCATACTTTACCGCTTCCTAATGTCGTAATCATAAATCTCCATTCATGCTCTACCGGGTGGCCACAAGACAAATCACATACCTCCAAAATAAAAATATTTTTGCACGTTCATCATACTTACAAACATAGTGGGCTTCGTTGTAATGCTCTGGACATGCTCCCCAACCTTAAAATTATCTAATTAAACATAGTCCCAAAGATGCACTTGGACGCGTACGATTCCCGAATTAATTAAAATAGCTTACGACTTATCGAACAACTCGGGACTCGAACCATATTTAGCCAACACCCTAACCTACTGTCCAAGAGCCTAAAATATCCTAGAACCATGTT
This sequence comes from Primulina huaijiensis, assembly GCF_012295235.1. NCBI lineage: Eukaryota > Viridiplantae > Streptophyta > Magnoliopsida > Lamiales > Gesneriaceae > Primulina > Primulina huaijiensis. The sequence goes on from NC_133313.1 coordinate 12,326,999, forward strand.
CAAACCACTTAAAACCGTGAACAACAGCGCATCAAAGAAAAACAACCCATGAGATGCACTATGACACGAATACGCTTCTAACGACTTCACGCCTAAACCAATTCGAACCGGACACAAAACAGACCCTAGACTCAACCCTTAGACATCGCATGAGACCCTGGTCCAGCCCAAACCCGCAGCCCAAGTGATAAACATAAAAAATGTACATTAATTAAATTTTTTATAATATAATTATATAGTTTTTGTTTTATTAAATGTTTAAATATTATATGTTTTATAATAAATTATATAAAATATAAGTTGTTGTGTAACTACAAGTTTTTACTATTTTTTACAGGTCCGATAAAACAAGAATAAACTTGGCGTTGCAAATGGGATTAAGATGATTTCTTGGACCTGTAGAAAGTTGACTATAATATCTACAATATTGTTGGCAAGCATGTGATAAAAATCCTCTCACAATTGGGATCAAATTAAGCAACAAATAAAGTTACCAAAGGAGTGGCAGTTTTACCATGCTCTAGTATTTTGACCATATCTCTCAAATTACTTGGTCAAATGGTTTGAAAAAAATACCACAACTAGACAACTAAATTATCCACATGTTTTTTTTATGTGAAGAAGAAAATTCGGAGAAGAAGATTTTCAAAAGTGATGTGTAATATAATTTAATATCTTGGAACACCAATGAAGACTTATGTGTAAAAAAAATAATATTTTATTTGTGGTTGTCTCTCCAAATTTGGATATAAATAGGGGTGCATTGTAATGTATTGAGATATCCCTCATTCTATGAACAAACCTTTGAGTTCATAATATTTCTCTCTATATTTTTCCTTTATTTCTTCATTTAAATACAATTAGCATGTTAATTTCATATTCAAAGTTTTACACTTTGAATAATGAATAGCTAACTTCCTAAAGTTGAGATGATAAGGTGAAACTCTTGGCATGATAATAAGGTTATTAAAAGGTAAGAATCTATGTTTTATATTATTTAATCATTATTTATTGTTTATGTTATATTTATTTCTTTAAGCATTTTTATACCCTACTTATAAGTGGGAGTTTTGATTTATTGTTGCTATATGTTACACTAAATTCTTGGAACCATTTAAATGTTAGTTTGGTTTTACCAACCATTTAACTTGGATTCCTTGATTTATTATATATGAATATATCATAGTATTAATTTATTGGTACCATTTAAATGTTTGTTTGGTTTTACCAACCATTTAAAGTGGGAACCTTGATTTAGTGTTTACAAATATATATAGCACAATAAATACTTTACCACATTTATAAGTTTTGGTATATATTATATACTTATAAGATAATAATTTATAACATAATATAAATATGATTATTTAATATATTGGAACCATTTTATTAAGTGGATTTCAATATTGTTCGTTAATGGTAACTTTATTAAAATACCAAGAGTGGATCCTTTAATCTCAACTACTTAAATTAAAATTTGAACAATTAAAATTTACCCATTAAAGATTCAAACAATTAAAATTAAAAAGAAACAAAAACAAAAACAAAAACCAAAAGACATTGTAGTGGACTGTAATTACCTTAGCTTCCCTGTGGATACGATATCAGACTCACCGAATTATACTACTTGTGGACAACCTGCTCTTGGGAGTGCAACAATCAAAGTGACAACAAGTTTTTGGCGCCGTTGCCGGGGAAGTATAATTTAATTTCAAGTCTATTTAATTTTTTTTATAGTTTATTTTTCTTTATTTGAATTTTTATTGCTTTTGTGTGTTTTTATTCTTTTGTATTTGCATTTACATCAGCATTTGGTCACGTACACTTAGTTGTCGACTCATTCGAAATAACCCTTTATTTTTACAAAACATGGCAGAAGAACCCATCCAAGAAAATGAAGATGAAATTCAATCTCAACATGATCATGATAGACGAAGAACACTTAGAGATCACATGAATCCTACACGTACTAGTGCACCTTCATGTCTAGTTTTTCCCCCCGATGCATCTCATTTCAATTTTAAGCTTGGTATTATCCAATTTTTATCCAATTTTCATGGCTTAGATTCTGAAAATCCATACATGCATTTACGAGAGTTTGAAGAAGTGTGCAACACATATAATGATCTAAATTGTAGCATGAACACCATTCGACTTAAGCTTTTTCCTTTTTCTTTAAAAGATAAAGCTAAAACTTGGCTACAAAATCTTAGATCGGGATCCATTCGAACTTGGGATGAATTGCAACAACAATTTTTGAAAAAGTTTTTTCCATCTCATAGAACAAATTCTTTCAAAAGGCAAATCATCACTTTCACTCAAAAACAAGGAGAAACTTTTTATCAGTGTTGGGATAGATATAAAGAATTGCTTAATCTTTGTCCACATCATGGTTTTGAAATTTGGAGAGTTGTTTCTCAATTTTATGAAGGCTTAACACCTAAAGATAGGCAAATGGTTGAATTTATGTGTAATGGAACATTTGAAGATAAAGATCCAAATGAGACAATTGAGTATCTCGATTCATTAGCTGAAAATGCTCAAAATTGGGACACTATAGGTACAATCGAACCATCAAACAAGATTCAATCTCCTACATCTGGTGGAGGTATGTACACTCTCAAAGATGAACATGATCTTCAAGCTAGATTTACCTCTTTGGCAAGAAAAGTTGAGGCACTTGAATTGAAAAAGAATGGTCAATTAAAATCTGTTCAAGAAATTGCATGTCACATCTGTGATACAAGTGATCATTCTACAAAAGATTGTCCCACTTTGCCTTCTTTTAAAGAATGTCTCCATGAACAAGCCAATGTTTTAAACAATCTCAAAAGGCCAAATTTTGAACCATTTTCTCAAAGTTACAATCCAGGTTGGCGAAATCATCCAAATTTTAGTTGGAGGAATGATAATGCTGCACAATTTTCACAACCACATTTCCAAAATCAACAAAATTTTCAAAATTATGCACCTTATGTTCCTCCACCTAAAAGGAATTTGGAAGATATATTGAATTCTTTCATTGCAAAGCAAGAGTCTATCAATACTCAAACTGCTCAAACCATGACAGATTTGAAAGATACTCTTGCTAAATTTGCATCTGCACTTAATGTTCATGAAAAAGGTAAATTTCCTTCACAACCACAGCCTAATCCCAAGGATCATCATTCACAAACTGGAACTTCTGGAACTCAACCGATGGATCAGGTAAAATCTGTTATTACCCTTCGAAGTGGTAAGGTTATGGAAAAATCCATTCTTGAACCTTGTGAAGATGATGATAAATCAACTCCAAAGGGTAAGGAAGTGGAACCAATAACTTGCGAAGAGAAGGATCAACAGATAGTGCCACCACCATTCCCTCATGCATTAAAAAATACAAAAAATCAAATTTGAATTCTGATATATATGATATTTTTAAACAAGTAAAAGTTAATATTCCTTTATTAGATGAAATAAAGCAGGTACCATCATATGCCAAATTTTTGAAAGACTTGTGCACTGTGAAAAGAAAATTGAATGTTAAAAAGAAAGCATTTTTAGCCGAACAAGTAAGTCCAATCATTCAAAATAATAATGCGTTGAAATACAAAGACCCTGGTTGTCCTACTATTTCTTGTATTATTGGAGAACGAAAGATTAAAAAAGCCTTGCTTGACCTTGGAGCTAGTGTGAATTTACTTCCATATTCAGTTTATCAAGAACTCAATCTAGGCGAGTTAAAACCTACTTCGGTAACACTTTTACTTGCTGATAGATCTGTTAAAGTGCCAAGAGGTATGGTAGAAGACGTGTTGGTCCAAGTTGATAACTTTGTATATCCTGTCGATTTCATAGTTTTAGATACACAACCTATCGAAGCTTGTAATGCAATTCCTGTAATTTTAGGTCGTCCATTTTTAGCAACTTCTAATGCTCTTATAAATTGCAGGAATGGAATAATGAAGTTGTCATTTGGTAACATGACCTTGGAGCTTAATGTGTTTAATCTTTGTAAGCAACCACATGACAAAGGAGATGAAAGTGAAGATGAAAATCTTATTGAAACTCTTGTGGAAGAAAACATTCAAGAAGGGAGTACTCGTGATCAATTAGATATTTGTTCAATTGAAACTGTTAAAGAAAATATTGAAATTGATCTTGATGATTTTATCAGGTATCACTCGTTACCAGGATCAGAGAAAGAATTTGATGCAAAATATGAGAACAAAGACGAACCACCCATATTGGAGTTAAAACCCTTGCCAGAAGAATTGAAGTATGCATTTCTTGGAGAAGATGAAACATATCCGGTGGTAATTTCTTCCAAACTAGCAAGTGATGAAGAAGGTAAATTAGTTGATATGCTTAAAAGACATAAAAATGCAATTGGTTGGACACTAAAAGATCTCAAGGGCATTAATCCACTAATTTGCACTCACAAAATTCACTTAGAAGAAAATGCAAAAACATCTCAACAACCACAAAGGAGATTAAATCCACACATGAAAGATGTTGTGAAAACTGAAGTTCTCAAACTACTTGATGTTGGGATTATCTACCCTATTTCTGATAGTAAGTGGGTAAGCCCAACACAAGTAGTTCCGAAAAAATCTGGCATCACAGTGATAAAAAATGAAAAAGGTGAATTGTTAACAAGTCGAGTCCCATCTAGTTGGCGGATGTGTATTGATTATAGAAAATTAAATGAAGCCACTAGAAAAGATCATTTTCCATTACCATTTTTGGATCAAATTTTAGAAAGAGTAGCAGGTCATCCATACTATTGTTTTCTTGATGGATATTCAGGTTATTATCAAATTCCCATTGCACTCGAAGATCAAGATAAATCTACATTCACATGTCCTTTTGGAACATTTGCAATTAGAAGGATTTCATANTTACTCCACAACTGAAAAGAACTACTTGCTGTAATATTTGCATTAGATAAATTTCGTTCTTATTTGATTGGATCAACAACTATCGTGTTTACTGATCATTCTGCTATTAGATATTTGTTGACCAAACAGGATGCAAAGCCACGACTGATACGATGGATTTTGTTGCTCCAAGAATTTGACATTGTGATCAAAGATAAAAAAAGAACCGAGAATGTCGTAGCTGATCATTTATCAAGACTAGTAACAGGATCATCTTGTGAATTGACACCAATTAACGATAATTTTCCTCATGAACATCTATTTTCAGTTACTACTACACCTTGGTTTGCTAACATAGTAAATTTTCTTGTGACAGGAAAAATGCCACTGCAATGGAGTTCTCATGATAAAAGAAAATTTTTGAATGAGGTAAAAAACTTTTATTGAGATGATCCGTATCTGTTCAAGTATTGTACGGATCAAATTTTTTGACGTTGCATACCCGACAATGAGGTAAGTAGTGTCATTAAATTTTGTCATTTTGAAGCATGCGGAGGACATTTTTCTTCAAAGAAAACAGCTGCAAAAATCCTGCAGTGTGGATTTTATTGGCCCACTTTGTTTAAAGAAACCCACGAAATCTGCAAGATTTGTGAAAATTGTCAAAAATTTGGTGCGATTTCAAAAAGAAACATGATGCCTTTGAATCCTATTATTGAAATTGAAATCTTTGATTGTTGGGGAATAGATTTTATGGGACCTTTTCCACCGTCGTTTGGATACTTGTATATTTTAGTTGCAGTTGATTATGTTTCCAAATGGATAGAGGCAATTCCATGTCGAACAAATGATCATAAAATCGTCATCAAATTTTTAAAAGAAAATATTTTTAGTAGATTTGGAATTCCTCGAGCCATGATAAGTGATGGGGGAACTCACTTTGTTAATAAACCATTTGCTTCATTAATGAAAAAATATGGTATTACTCACAAAGTAACTACTCCTTATCATCCTCAAACAAATGGACAAGTTGAATTAGCTAATAGGGAGATAAAGCAAATTTTGGAAAAAACTGTTAACTCAAATAGAAAAGATTGGTCTCTGCGACTTAATGATGCACTTTGGGCATATCGAACAGCTTTTAAAACATCATTGAATATGTCTCCCTATAGGTTGGTTTATGGAAAACATTGTCATTTGCCTGTGGAATTGGAACATAAAGCTTATTGGGCGATCAAAACTTTAAATTCAAGCATGGATGATGCCAACAAATTGCGTAAATTGCAACTTAATGAACTTGATGAACTCAGAAATGACGCGTATGAGAATTCAAGGATTTATAAAGCAAAAATCAAATCATTTCATGATAAAACAATTCTTAGAAAATCTTTTGAGATTGGTAAAAAAGTTTTGCTTTATAATTCTCGACTTCACATATTCCCAGGAAAATTACGATCAAGATGGACAGGCCCATATGTTGTAAAGCATGTGTATACTTATGGAGCTGTGGATATTGAAAATCCTAAAAATGGTGATGTTTTTAAAGTGAATGGACAAAGGCTTAAACCATTTTTGGAAAATGAAATCTTTCAAGAAGAGTTTATTTCCCTTTCTGATCCTTGATTTTTTTTGGTTGCATTTAATTTTGTTTGTTTTTATTTCAGGTTTCCTTAATCTTTTTATTTTCCCGGTTAAATGGCGGATAACGGTACTCCGTGACTCTCATAGTCGGTTTAATCAGTTTCCCATAATTGCTGATACAAAAATAAAAAAAATCATTTCTTTTCTTTTCAAAATGGATGAAATTCTCTCAAAAATTTGTAAATATTTTCCCTCTGTTTCTGAAAATGTTCTAAGAAAAATTTATGCAGGAAGGTGTGAAAGATTGAGATTGCTAATGCAAAAAGGAATTCCAGAAGATATTCGTCTTGTAATAGAAGCTAAGGTCCGATTAGGAGGAGAAGTTCCACAATCATTGCTCATTCGGTATTTGCCTGGATTAGGAAAAAGCACTTATGCGAAAAAACGAAGGGCCAAAAGTTTAGGGGTTTGTCATAAGTGTGCAAGATGGACTTGTGACAAACGATGCAGATCTTTGGGATGTGTTTCCAATAACAGAGAAGATAAAATTGGTTTCATTAAGAATGGGCTGAGTAAGGAGTCTTTAGATAACATCTTATTGACTCTTGAGACGCATTCTAGTGGACATGTGCATATTGAACTTCTCCGTTTATGGAAACAATTCCAAGATGAGCGTCATAGTCTTGGGAATCCGACTAAAAAAGACCCTGTTTGCCAATTTATAGGAAAATTGGATGGGAAGCATATCTTCGACTCATAGAAGGCATTGAAGCCGTTTCTGGACGTAAAACCAGAGGAAAATTGTGAGCCACAATCACACTACTGTTTACATGCATGTGTGTCATTATTGTATTTACTGTTTATTCTGTTTACAAATGTGACCCATAGTTTTGTCCTGATAACATATTACCCCTATAAAATCTCTCATCTTTCTCTATATTTTCGCAGAAAAAAAAAGAAGAAAGTAAAAAAAACATGGCTGGAACCTCTGCACAATCATTGAAAAATATTTGTGTAGTTTGTGGGTCGAGTCCTGGAAAAAATGAAGTGTTTGTAGAAGCAGCGAATAATCTTGGAAAGATATTGGCTGAGAGAAAAATTCAGTTGGTATATGGGGGAGGTAATATTAGGTTAATGGGATCTGTTTCAACATCTGCTCATCCTGAAGGTATTCAGGTTTTGGGTATTATTCCTACAACTTTAGCTGAAGGAAATATTACAGTTGTTACGATTGGTGAGGAATTAAAAGTCTCTTCTATGTATGAAAGAATCACAAAAATAATTGAAAATTCTGATGTTTTTATCACACTACCAGGTGGTTTTGGTACATTAAAAGAAATTTTTCACACTGTTTCTTGGGCACAACTTAATATTCATAAGAAACCTGTGGGATTGTTGAATATCAATAATTATTATGACAGTTTGTTGACATTTCTTGATAAAGCTGTGGAACAGAATTTCATATCAGAAAATTCACGAAGAATGCTCATCTCTGCTTCGACTGCCGACCAATTAATTGATGATTTTGAAGCATTTGTTCATAAGCCTGATCCGATGATAACAAAGATCAATTGGTCGCAATCAAGCAATAAGAAAAAGGAAGTTGGATCATTGATTCAAAAGGCGTGGATTGGTTTGCGTTTGTTTCAGTTTGTTATCTTCAATAAAATTCCAGGTGATATCTCTTTCATTATGTACTCTTTATTAATAGTTGTTTTGACATTAGGGACAATGTCATATTCTGATTGGGGGGAGAACAAACCTATAAAAAAAAATTAAATTTTTTTTTTTAAAAAAATAATAAATAAAAAAAATTATATATATTATTTTAAAATAAAATCATGTTTATTGTTTGTATCTTAGTAATTTTTGCAAAAATGTCATACATTACATGTTCGAAAGATTTAAATTACAACATGCATTAATCTAATTAAGAATGTTTAAATTTTTATTTGAAAAAAAAAGTCAATTTTAATATTTTGATCAATATAAAAATATGATTTATGAAATCTTTTTGAGTGATTAACCATTGTGATAAAATCAGGTATTAAAGTATATGGCCCAAGATATACCTTATAAGAGTGCCTAAAAGTTTAAACTCACACATATTTTGTGAGTGTGTGGAGAGGACTGAGAAAACAACTTTCGAGCCTTTATTGATCATGAGAGAGACTATCTATTGTTTAGATCTTGAATTCTTATTTTGAAAAAAAAATGATATTTCCTGAAAAAAAGGAGAAAAATACAAAAAGAAAGATATTGAAGATCTATGTAATTTTTAAGTTATATGATACGACCCATATATCTCTTATAATAAAAAAAATAAAAAAAAAAGAAAGAAAGAGAGAAATTTATTGTACAAATTAAATAAATATGTGGTCAAAAAGCATAAACTTAGTCTGATTCCATGATGTTATAAAAAAAATATATAATAAGAACAACTAGATTTTGAATCAATTGATTTTCTATCTTTTGATTAGTTTGGCTCGTTTGTCTGTCTGCATTCTGTAAACCATTTTTCTGAGCATTTATCTGTATTCCAACTCCATGAGAGAAATCGTTGCCATAAATTGAAACATTTATTAACCTGTGAGGATATGGAGTTGAGACTCTTACTAGGAATTTCTGAAGGCCGTGTACATTTAACTACCTGAAATAAGCTTTGAATTGATCATCTCAAATTATTTCATAAATTATAATTATGATGATCTTGATATAACTTTGACAGTTTTCAAATTTAATTTAAACACTTAGATAGTTTTGATTACATTTCTATTTAAATTAATCAATATGTTTTGTATTGCTATTAACGCTTAAATTGCTAGGGACTAGCAATAAGCTGGTTGGGAGGTGTGATAAACATAAAAATTGTACATTAATTAAATGTTTTATAATATAAATATATAGTTTTTGTTTTATTAAATGTTTAAATATTATATGTTTTATAATAAATTGTATAAAATATAAGTTGTTGTGTAATTACAAGTTTTTACTATTTTTTACAAGTTCGATAAAACAAGAATAAACTTGGCGTTGCAAATGGGATTAAGATGATTCTTGGACCTGTAGAAAGTTGATTATAATATCTACAATATTGTTGACAAGCTTGAGATAAAAATCCTCTCACAATTTGGATCAAATTAAGTAACAAATAAAGTTACCAAAGGAGTGGCAGTTTTACCATGCTCTAGTATTTTGACCATATCTCTCAAATTACTTGGTCAAATGGTTTGAAAAAAATACCACAACTAGACAACTCAATTATCCACATGTTTCTTTTTATGTGAAGAAGCAAATTCGGAGAAGAAGATTTTCAAAAGTGATGTGTAATATAATATAATATCTTGGAACACCAATGAAGACTTATGTGTAAAAAAATAATATTTTATTTGTGGTTGTCTCCCCAAATTTGGCTATAAATAGGGGTGCATTGTAATGTATTGAGATATCCCTCATTCTATGAACAAACCTTTGAGTTCATAATATTTCTCTCTATATTTTTCCTTTATTTCTTCATTTAAATACAATTAGCATGTTAATTTCATATTCAAAGTTTTACACTTTGAATAATGAATAGCTAACTTCCTAAAGTTGAGATGATAAGGTGAAACTCTTGGCATGATAATAAGGTTATTAAAAGGTAAGAATCTATGTTTTATATTATTTAATCATTATTTATTGTTTATGTTATATTTATTTCTTTAAGCATTTTTATACCATACTTATAAGTGGGAGTTTTAATTTATTGTTGCTACATGTTACACTAAATTCTTGGGACCATTTAAATGTTTGTTTGGTATTACCAACCATTTAAAGTTGATGCCTTGATTTATTATATATTAATATATTATAATATTAAATTTTTGGAACCATTTAAATGTTTGTTTGGTTTTACCAACTATTTAAAGTGGGAACCTTGATTTACTATATATAAATATATCATAATATTAATTTATTGGTACCATTTAAATGTTAGTTTGGTTTTACCAACCATTTAAAGTGGGAACCTTTATTTAGTTTTTATAAATATATATATAGCACATTAAATACTTGACCACATTTATAAGTTTTGGTATATATTATATATTTATAAGATAATAATTTATAACATAATATAAATATGATTATTTAATATATTGGAACCATTTTATTAAGTGGATTTCAATATTGTTCGTTAATGTTAACTTTATTAAAATACCAAGAGTGGATCCTTTAATCTCAACTACTTAAATTAAAATTTGAACAATTAAAATTTACCCATTAAAGATTCAAACAATTAATTAAAAATAAACAAAAACAAAAACAAAAACAAAACAAAAAGACATTGTAGTGGATTTGTAATTACCTTAACTTCCATGTGGATACGATATCAGACTCACCGAATTATACTACTTGTGGACAACCTGCTCTTGGGAGTGCAACAATCAAAGTGACAACACCAAGCTCCAGCAAGCAAAAAACATTACATCTCCCTCGCTCGACTCAATTTGTGCTCAACTGCACGTTTTCGGTTCCAGCCTTCTTCCCGACCATCCAGCGCACAAACCATTACCACATGACTCGTTCTAGGACCCTAAGACATGCCCCAGACCATATCCAAGAGCCCTGGTCAAGCCATACAGTGAGTCGCACTATCAAACCCAAGAACAGCCCCTATATCACGTAACCTGCCACTACAAGAAAATACACATTCAACAACACATCAAAGACAACGGTTTTTATTAAAACCATTGTGTTTTTACTTTTAACAACGGTTTTAACAAAAACCGTTGTCGTAGCATAAAAAAATCTGCTCATAGACAACAGTCTCTTTAAAACAATTGTATTTGATATATCTTTGACAAGGGTTTCTTTTGGGCTACGACAACGGTTTTTAAAAACCGTTGTCTACGCCGTTGTCTTTCAACTAGTTTTTTTAGTACTACGACAACGGTTTTTGTAAACCGTTGCCTTTTCTTATTGTTTATATATGGTAAAAGACAACGGTTTTAAAAACCATTGTCTTCAAATTTGTTTTTTTATAAAATTTGTAGTTAATATTAAATTTTGCGACGGTTTTGAATACCTGTCGTTAAATTTAGCAACGGTTGTTTATCAAACAGTCGCATTTTTAAAATTAGTGACGGTTTGGAAAAAAACGTCACTAAATTTATCGAAGGTTTTGTAAAACCGTCGCTATATAGAGCGACGATTTTAAACAAAATTGTCGCAAATTTTAAATTAGTGACGGTTTGATATATTAGCGACGGTTAGACCGTCGCTAATAGCAACAATGTTTGTTTAACTGTCGCTAATAGCTACGGTTTTTGAAATTACTGTCGCTAATAGCAACAGTTAAACCCAAAACTGTCGCAAACTGTCTATAAATATCTGTGTTTTCGGTCCAATTTCTTTCACACCACTTCACTTTACTTAAAATTTTTCTCTCTTTCAAGATTTTAGTTTCGATTTAGGGTAAATTTTTTCGCTTTAATTTTTGCTAAATTTTTAAGATCAAGAATATTGTTAGCATAGTAAGATTGTAAGTTTTTTTTATTTATTAAATTATTAAAAGTAATTTTTTTTTCTTTGCTTAAAAAATTAGCGACGGAAATCGTGCCAAACCGTCGCTAAATTTAGCGATGAATTTATAAAAAATCCGTCGCTAATTGTAGCGACGGTTTAGTAAACCGTCGATAATTACCGACGTTTTGAATGAATACCGTCGCTAACTGTCCCTAATTAATTTGCTACGGTTTTTCAAAAATCGTCGCAAATTGTAGCTACGACAACCGTCCAAACCGTTGTCTTCGAGCGAACTCTTTAACCACAGGGCCTTTAACAACGGTTTTACAGACCTACGATAACGGTTTTTCACCGTCGTCTTTAGACGTCTAAGACAAGGGTTTTTCACCGTTGTCTTTGAACACACCCTTTAACCACAGGGCCTTTAACTACGTTTTTAGTTGACCTACGACAATGGTTTGTAACCGTTGTCTTTTGCCATTTTTTTTGTAGTGCTCGCAAAACTTCATCCCACAGCTCGAGCTATACCAGAAGACTTCCAGCCCCTACCAGTTCACTTAGCAACATCTAAACACACCCTAAATCATAGCCAAATACAACAGCAAAGATCCAGAAGATCCCAACAAATCCTGCAGCAAAAAACATGAGAAAACGTGAAGAACATGCACAAATTTTCACAAATACACAGATATGACATGATCGATGCGTCAAAAAAGGTTTAGAACATGCCTTTTGCTTGATGATTCCTTGGCGTTTTTCTTAACAAAAACTCACCAAAATTTTCAGAATATTGCTAGGATGAATGCTCAAGAGGCTGCTGCTTAAGAGAGGCACAATCCTAGCTTTTTAGGTTAGTTTTTGTGCGTGCAAAAGTGTGAGTATATGTGTGCGCATGAGCTTTTTTTGATTTCTTCATTTTTTTAAAAAATTATTATCAACTTAATTAAATGACTAAATTATTAATTAGGCAAAATAATTAAGCCCACAAAATTTATAAAATAATAAACCATAAGTTAAAGAATTAACTCCTAATTTTCCAAAATTGTAAATAAAATGTTTAAAATATTTTAATTCATCTAATAAATTAAATTTGACCCTAAAATGTTATATTTCATAAATAATTAAAAATAAATAATTTCTTAACTTAAAATAGAATGTAACATTTAATTTTATCACCTTAATCGCCTCTGGTTTCCTATCTCCGGCCAAGCATCGAATATTCTCCTACAAAACTCAAACTCAAGAAAATTTTTATTTTTCTGCAAATTTAAAATAGTTTCATTTATTTTAGCACATGATGTTACATGATGAAAGAAAAGGTTTACGTTTATGCATGTTTATGAAAAAGCTATTTTATTAAAAGTATTTTCACTATTGCATGTAGATGTATACGTATTACTTTTTACTATGGTTAAGGCTTACTGAGTCAATAAACTCACTAGATGTGATTGATACAGGTGAGGATTTCACTGTTGAGACAGGAGGGTTGGATGACTGAACTGGCTGGGCGGATTGTGTACTAACCCGAGGACCTTTGCTAGTTTTTTGCACAGTTATGATTTTACAGTAATTTAAGGATTTTCATGATGTTTATGAGTAGGAGTGGTTTTTGAGATGATTTATGACGTTCAAATTGTTTTTGAAAAATGATAGTTTTAGGTTTTCTTGAATGTTTAAGATTTTATGATTTTNTATATGTTTCGGCCGAAGCTTAATGAGTTTAAAAAAATAGTACATTTTAAAGAAAAACGAGTTAGAAACGTTTCAGTTTGAAAGAGGCAAGTATAGATTCGTACCAACATTTCAAAATGAAAAAAAGACAGATGTCCAATAGAATAGCAACTCGCTTAGGATACTAGATCAATTTTTGGATTTCTTTACATCAGTTTCTTTGTTAGGTGGTTTGTCTGCTTCATTCCTCTTCTTGCTGCTTGCTACTGTTGTCATTTGTTCTTCCTCTTTTTGTCAACACTTGTTGTTCTAGTGAAGAGGAGAACTATTGAACTGTTCTAAGCATAAAGTTCAGCCAGCTGATTTTGTACAATGTCAATTATCTTTGAAAGGCTCGTATGTACAAAATCAATGCAATTGCTGAGTAATTCCTGAGAGGAGAGTAAAGTATGGATTGTAACTGTTTTTCTTCTCATTTTCTCTACTGTTTCAAAGAGAGTAGCTACATCCTTCGTCAGTTTTTTCAAGTCTTTCATAGTATGATCTTTTAAAGTGTTCAAACTCAAAGAGTGTAAAAGCTAAGTAGATTTGACTTGATAGATATTTTAACCAAAATTGGACTGTTCTAATAAAATACAATCCATCATCACATCAGCTGTTGGTGGAAGTTCAACGGCGAATTCTTCAGTTTGAACTTTTCCTTTCCCTTTTTCTTTTGGAGTAAATTCCAATACTGTAAGCTAATTTTAAGTAGCATCTTGGTCTATATCCTCTTCCATTTCTGCTACTATCTTTGAAAGCGATCGATTTTAGGTGTTCGAAATCGCAACGGAAGCACAAAATTGTTTTCTAAGCATGAAAAACGAAATTTTGAGAAAATATGAACACCATAGTACTAGAGTGTAACATATACTAAACACATTTGTCATACATAGGGTGTTAAGAAATTTTACCTATCAACCTCTTGAGGTTGATGATGGCTCCAACTAAAGTGTAAACACTTTAGCTCTTGTATGGTAGACAATCTTCAAGCTTCCCTTTGAACACTCCTTGTTCAAAATCACGCCCACCACTTGCAAGCTAGAACCTCCTTACACTTGCACTAGAAAATGTAAGGATTTTTCTTTATGAAGTATTTTGTTTTCAACAACTTGAAGAACAAAATGAGAGAAGAATTTTTGGAGAGAAATTTAGGTAGAAATTTCGGCAAAGAAGAGGAAAGAATGGGAGTGAATGAGTTGCCTTGGTGCTTGAAAAAGTTGTCTCTACTTTTGCATGCCATGCAATATTTTAATCAAAAGTAATCCCCAACTCTTCACCTCCCTAGCATGCTTTTGAATGGGCTTGTAACATTTACAAAGGGCCCATGGACTATTAATTTAATTGTCTCAAACATATTTGAGCCCAATTAGACGTTACTTGATTTTACTCAAGCCCACTAGTTAAATAATTATTTCCAATTGGGCTCTACAAGGACCAATATTATTTAATTAATTCAACACTTGAATAAATTTAATTATTTGGACTCTACTGGGCCCACTAGTGTTTAATTAATTCAACACTTGAATTAATTTAATTTAGTCCATAATAATGTTCATGAAAATCACAATTTTCAAATACATTATTCACTTGGCCTACTTTTAATTTAGGAACACATTCATAAATTAAAAATTACATTTCTCTCATAGAAGTCTTACTTCTATTTTTCTTTACGCTTATAAACTCATTTATAAGCCGTTCAACACATTGAACTATTTTAACTTCTCAACGGGATCTAGAAAGCTAGCACTTGTGTGGCCCTCAATGGTTCATTGATACAACTAGCCGTGGGTTCACATCTCCATGTGATTCGGACTAAACATGTCCTTATATGAGCATACCCCAATTGCTCCATTCTTACTTATCAACTCCTTGATAACAAGAATGTCAGAACTCAAGTCTGATAGTACCCAACCAATCATGTTAAACGCCTA
>NC_133313.1:12342882-12366508 GCF_012295235.1 Primulina huaijiensis
GTTTAGAATATACAGTATTCCAAATATGAGTTTCATGATACTCATCATATGAGCATCTCATATTCTTTCTACTATTTGTATATTCAAGGGCTTTATCTATGCAACTAGCATGGGTATACAGATAAAGAGGTGCCAAAATAATAATTTCAAATATTATTAAAATAAAGACTGTTTATACATAGAGTTTCATTGTGAACACTCGGCCAACACTTGGCTCGACGTGCACCTACTCTAACTATCTCCCACTTGCACTAGAGCCAACTACCCATATACTTCAAACCCATTGATTCGCGATGCTTCTCGAATAATGGTCTCGGTAAAGGCTTAGTTAGTGGATCAGCAACATTATCTGCGGAGCCGACTTTGTCGATCGACACTTTTCCTCTTTCCACAATCTCTCGGAGGATGTGGTACTTTCTCAATACATGTTTGGACTTCTGATGAGACCTTGGCTCCTTCGCCTGAGCTATGGCTCCCGTGTTGTCACACATCACCGGGATAGGAGCAACTCCATTAGGAATGACGCCGAACTCTTGGACGAAATTCCTAATCTAAACAGCCTCCTTTGCTGCAGCCGATGCAGCAATGTATTCGGCCTTAGTGGTGGAATCCGCAGTGCTGTCTTGCTTGGAACTCTTCCAAGAGACAGCACCACCATTGAGCATGAATACGAACCCAGAGGTTGACTTCAAGTCATCGATATCGCTTTGGAAGCTAGAGTCGGTATAGCCTTCCAATTTCAGTTCTCCACCCCCATAGACCAAGAACAACTTATTGGTTCTTCTCAAATACTTGAGGATGTCTTTCACAGCTTTCCCGTGTGGAAGACCAGGGTTGGATTGATATCTACTCACTACAATTAGTGCAAATGCCACATCAAGACGTGTAGATATCATCCCATACATGATACTACCAATTGCCGAGGCATACGGAATGTGTGTCATCGCCGCTATCTCTGTATCAGTCTTAGGAGACATAGACTTGGATAGGGACACGCCATGACGCATTGGTAGATGTCCTCTCTTGGACTCATCCATCGAGAAAGGCTTCACGATGGTATCAATGTATGTGGACTGGGTGAGACCAAGCAATCTTCTTGATCTATCTCTATAGATCTGTATTCCTAATACAAAAGATGCTTCACCCAAGTCCTGCATCGAGAACTTACTTGCTAACCATATCTTAGTTGATTGCAACATTCCTACATCATTCCCAATGAGTAGAATGTCATCAACATAAAGCCCAAGGAATGTCACAGCACTCCCACTGACCTTCTTATACACGCAGGGTTCCTCAGGATTCTTAGCAAAACCAAACTCTTTGATTGTACTATCGAATCTGAGGTTCCAACTCCTAGATGCCTGCTTTAGACCATAAATAGATCTTTGAAGTTTGCATACCATCTGCTCACTTCCGATAGATGTAAACCCTTCGGGTTGAGATATGTAAATCTCTTCCTTAATATCCCCATTAAGAAAGGCTGTCTTAACATCCATCTGCCATATCTCATAGTCATACCATGCAGCTATGGCTAGCAAAATCCTTATGGACTTGAACATTGCAACTGGAGAAAAGGTTTCCTCAAAGTCGACTCCTTGTCTTTGAGTATATCCTTTTGCCACCAATCGCGCCTTGAAGGTCAATACCTTCCCATCTGCCCCAATTTTCCTCTTGTAAATCCATTTACACCTATGGGAACAATTCCCTCAGGTGGATCCACGAGATTCCACGCTTGGTTCGAATGCATGGAATTCATCTCAGATTCCATCGCTTCAAGCCATTTGGATGAATCGGCATCAGATAACGCTTCCTTGAAGGTCCTTGGAGCATATCCATGGTTAGGCTCATCATGGACCTCTTCAAGAAGCAGAACATACCTCATAGGTGGTCTCGAGACTCTCTCGGATCTTCTAGGAGCTTGTATCTCCTCTCTTGGCACTTCTGGTGTGGGTTCTATAATTGTGGGTGTCTCTCGAACCTCTTCGAGTACTATCATCTCCCCTTTTCTATCCAATAGAAATTTCTTTTCCAAAAAGGTTGCATTTCTAGAAACAAACACCTTTGTTTCTTGGGGATGATAGAAACAATATCCAACAGAATTCCTTGGATATCCCACAAAGTAACATAAAATGGATCGATTATCCAATTTATCTCCCACTACCTACTTCACATAAGCAGGACACCCCCATATTCTAAGATAAGAATATTTTGGAGGCTTACGCATCCATATCTCATATGGAGTCTTATCAACTGCCTTTGAATGGACATTGTTCAACAACAGTGCCCCTGTCTCAAGCGCATATCCCCAAAAAGATAGCGGCAACTCCGTGAACCCCATCATAGACCGAACCATGTCCATCAAAGTCCGGTTACGACGCTCCGAAACACCATTCAATTGTGGTGTAGCGGGCGGAGTCCACTGCGAGAGAATCCCATTCTCCCTTCGATACTCTTGGAATTCGGCACTCAAGTACTCACCACCT
Source organism: Primulina huaijiensis (assembly GCF_012295235.1). Lineage (NCBI taxonomy): Eukaryota > Viridiplantae > Streptophyta > Magnoliopsida > Lamiales > Gesneriaceae > Primulina > Primulina huaijiensis. The sequence continues at coordinate 12,345,366 of NC_133313.1, forward strand.
CGATCCGATTGAAATGTCTTGATGCTTCGTCCCAACTGCTTCTCTACTTCACTTCTGAATTCGTTGAACCTTTCAAAGGCTTCAGACTTGTATTTCATCAAATACACATACCCATACCTCGAAAAGTCATCGGTAAAGGTGATGAAGTAGGAATGTCCATGCTTAGTGGTGATGCTAAGCGGACCGCACACATCGGTATGGATCAAATCCAATAACCCTTTGGCTCTCTCCACATGGCCCTTAAAGGGAATTTTGGTCATCTTTCCTTTTAGACAAGATTCACAAGTCGTGAGAGCATTAATATCAGACATATCAAACATGCCAACTCCCACTAGCTTGTTCATCCTTCTTAGGAAAATATGTCCTAATCGAGCATACCACAATTGTGCCATATTAAGAGTATCTTGTTTGCGCTTGTTTGTTGTTGTTATCGCTTGGACATTGTTTAGTGGAATATATTTCAATTTTAAGTTATAGAGATTGAAGTTTAGTGGAATATATTTCAATTTTAAGTTATAGAGATCGTTTTCAAGTTCTCCGGTACCAACTAAACATTCATTCTTGTAAATGTTGCAAACACCTTTGCTAAATAAACAAGAGAATCCATCTTTGTCCAACATAGAAATGGAAATAATGTTTTTCACCAAGTCTGGTACAAACAAAACATCTCTTAACATCAACTTAAAATCATTGTTCAAAATTAAAGAAGCATCTCCAACATCTTTGGCAGCAACTCTTGCCCCATTGCCCATCCTCAAGAAGGTCTCACCTTCCCTGAGCCTCCTACTTCTTCCCATCGCCTGCAAATCATTACAAAGATGTGAGCCACATCTGGTATCCAATACCCAAGAAGTAGAATTAATTGAAATGTTTACTTCAATAAAGAACATACCGTTTCCAGAACTCTTCTGGGCCAGATATTCCCTGCAATTACGCCTCCAATGTCCAGGCTTCTTGCAGTGATGACAGATGTCAACAGTCTTGTCAGCCTTCATTGTTGTGGCTGCCACTACGGGACCCGGAGACTGCCTCTTCAAGGGCACGTTCTTCTTGGGACGTTGGAAAGAACGCTGCTTTCCCTGCCCAGGTGGACCGGTCTTCGTACCAGATGAAGAGCCCACAAAAAGAATCGGCTTCTCTTTCTTATAGTGGACTCAAAAGTCACAAGCATGTTCACCACCTCCTCACGGGTCGGCTCCATCTTGTTCATGTTGAAGTTCACCACAAAAGGATCAAACGAGCTAGGCAGCGACAAAAGCAACACGTCTGTGGTCAGCTCTGATGGCAATGCAAGATCCATGCCCACAAGCTTATCCACGAGCCCAATCAGCTTTAGGCAATGCTCATGGACCGAAGCCCCATCTCGCATGCGCAGAGTGATTAGCTCCTTGACGGTAGCATGCCTAAGAGGCCGAGTTTGCTCACCCAAGAGCTCCTTGAGGTGCAAATGAATGTCAACAGCATTCTCTGCATCCTCGAAACGCCTCTGCAGCTCATCGTTCATAGAAGCCTGCATATAACACTTAGCCTTCAAGTCATGGTCACACCATTCCTTGTAGGTCTACAATTTCTCCGGAGTGCAGCCAGTCGGAGCCTCAGCAGGGGGCGACTCAGTCAGTGTATATGCAATCTTTTCCAAGTTCGAGACGATCTTTAGGTTTCTTAGCCAAGTGAGATAATTAGGTCCGGTTAATACGTGTTTTTCGAGTATGGCAGAAAGTGGATTGCGGATTGAAGACATTGTCAAATTTTGTACTGAAAAGTAAAACAGATAAATGTTAATTACTATTTTAAAATATTTAGTAAGATATAAAGTATGGACTTTTACTTTATAAATTTTTGCTCCCACTGTTTTGACATTTTCACTACCCTCTAGTGAAAACGGGAAACTCCTTTCCTCAGTAGGTACGTAAGGTCCAATTAGCGAATTATGATCTCGAATAATATCAGCCAATCATAATTCCTAAAAGGTAGTTTCCAATTGCATCACAATGCAACCCTTAACGTAAACTTTTGTCTCACGTTTGATTAGGACCCAATAATATGACGTCGTTCATCTTCACGTGTCAAGCCTAACCCATCGATATTGAACCTTAATGGACGGTCGCCATGAGTTCCCTCAATAATATGAGCCGAAATCATGGGAGTTCCACGTAGTTCACATCACCATGTCAATGGATGTCACAGCTTTCCGGCACCCAAGGCCCCCCCAATAATATGAGCCGAGCCCCGAGCACGGGTAGCGTTCATCATGCACCCATTGTCGATGGAAGACATGGAAATTATAAACAAATTTATAATTCCCCTTTTCGGGCTTGATATTAATTTTGAATCTTATTCAAAATGAGGGTTTTTAATTTTGAAAGGTCTCATCATTAATTTTATTTAAAAGCTCGCCATGTTTGATCGTATGTTTGCCGGATTCATGCAACTTTGTTATTATCATAATAATAACGCACATACTCATTATTTATAACATATCATGCATATATTATAAACAGTAAACAAAACAAGGATGATCAATCGCCCCAAAACTAATGGCCCGTGTGAGCTAAACACGGGCCTAGGTCCAATCCTAGGGAAATGCATGGGATGCAAATGCAACTATTACATTAGCTTCCAATATTTACATGTCTTCGATCTTCATAATCATCATGGCCACCATCTTCCAATCTTGATCATCCACTATACTAATATTTACAAATAAATATCCATGGCAAATAGGGATACATCTCATGGGGGTGGGAACGGGCCATAAACCAAGCCCACTTTATAAATTGATAATTATTACAATCATTCAACACAAAATATCCTGGCATACACCTAGCAAATTGGGCTTAGGCTTATGATCATCCTTCATGCATAATATCACATATCATACACCATCAATTAATTATCACAATAATTAATTGATCCAATATTATATATTTTGATCCAATCACTAACCGCCACGATTATAAACTAAATTAACAAAGTATACAAACACCTTTGTCTACTTTCTAATTAATTTATTTATAATCGAATTTCTTGTAAATCACAATTTACTATAAATAATTAAAGTCCAACTTCAATTATTTATTTTATGAGAAAATGTTTGCAACTTTTGTAATTTTAAACTTAAGGGCCCAAAAACTTATTTTTCACCAAAACCATTTTGGCCCATTTAAAATTCACAAATATGTTAGCCATCCAATGACCCAACAACTCAAGGCCCATGACACTTTGATATTTCAAAACACCTTTCGAAAACCCTAGTCGACATCACCGTCGCCGGATTCCGGCCAACCAAAAAATTTTTATTTTATTATTAAACATAGGGGCTGTTCGGGGCTGCCCTTGCTGCCCGAAATATGCCACAAAAATGCCTTGATTTTGGTTGCAAAATATATCTCATGCGGTTAGAAATCGACCTCAATATAATATTATGTATATGCTACACAAAAACTAGTACCCTTAGCTCATGATACCACTTGAAAGGGATCGATTTTAGGTGTTCGAAATCGCAACGGAAGAACAAAATTGTTTTCTAAGCATGAAAAACGAAATTTTGAGAAAATATGAACACCATAGTACTAGTGTGTAACATATACTAAACACCTTTGTCATACATAGGGTGTTAAGAAATTTTACCTATCAACCTCTTGAGGTTGATGATGGCTCCATCTAAAGTGTAAACACTTTAGCTCTTGTATGGTAGACAATCTTCAAGCTTCCCTTTGAACACTACTTGTTCAAAATCAAGCCCACCACTTGCAAGCTAGAACCTCCTTACACTTGCACTAGAAAATGTAAGGATTTTTCTTTGAGAAGTATTTTGTTTTCAACAACTTGAAGAACAAAATGAGAGAAGAATTTTTGGAGAGAAATTTAGGTAGAAATTTCGTCCAAGAGGAAGAAAGAATGGGAGTGAATGAGTTGCCTTGGTGCTTGAAAAAGTTTTCTCTACTTTTGCATGCCATGCAATATTTTAATCAAAAGTAATCCCCATCTCTTCACCTCCCTAGCATGCTTTTGAATGGGCTTGTAACATTTACAAAGGGCCCAAAAACTATTAATTTAATTGTCTCAAACATATTTGAGCCCAATTAGACTTTACTTGATTTTACTCAAGCCCACTAGTTAAATAATTATTTCCAATTGGGTCTACAAGGCCCAATATTATTTAATTAATTCAACACTTGAATAAATTTAATTATTTGGACTCTACTAGGCCCACTATTGTTTAATTAATTCAACACTTGAATTAATTTAATTTAGTCCATAATAATGTTTATGAAAATCACAATTTTCAAATACATTATTCACTTGGTCTACTTTTAATTTAGGAACACATTCATAAATTAAAAATTACATTTCTCTCATAGAAGTCTTACTTCTATTTTTCTTTACGCTTATAAACTCATTTATAAGCCGTTCAACACATTGAACTATTTTAACTTCTCAACGGGATCTAGAAAGCTAGCACTTGTGTGGCCCTCAATGGTTCATTGATACAACTAGCCGTGGGTTCACATCTCCATGTGATTCGGACTAAACATGTCCTTATATGAGCATACCCCAATTGCTCCATTCTTACTTATCAACTCCTTGATAACAAGAATGTCAGAACTCAAGTCTGATAGTACCCAACCAATCATGTTAAACGCCTAGCAGCATCGCTTACATGATTCCCTAGGTATCAAATGATAGTGCCTGCAAGAACCATTCAATTATGGTTAGCGTACAGTACGGTCCCTTCAACTCATATATCCCGACCGATTCGACAACCATTGGTTTATCGAGAGTTGTCAATGAATCGATACTATGTGTCATGTCGTAGTTGCATCGATGGTGTAATCTATGAAACCCCTTTCATAATTACCACCATACTCTGATCAGAGATTTCAAACTACATATACATGAAAAACACATAGGATATCCATACCCGTAGGTAAGCGGTGAATCCCCGACTACAATGCATCGACTCCTATATGTTTCGACAGAACACCCAACCTTGCCACCTGATGACCCCTTGAGAGTCGGTAAACAAGTCAAAGTGTAATTCTAGCACATAGAGTCTCAATGTTGTCCCGGGTCATAAGGACTAATGGTGTACAACCATAAACTAGGACTTTTCCACTCGATAAGTGAGAACCACTTGGAAAATCCTTTATGGAGGGTTGTTCAGTGCACTCTACCAGGAGCACCTATCTGCATGCTCGGACATCACAATGTCCCCTACCAATGAAACATGGTACTCACATCGCAGATACTAGTCTCAAACTCGAGCGGCCTATATCCTTCTTAGTGGCGGCTGAATCGACTAGGAACCGTTCAGAATATACAGTATTACAAATATGAGTTTCATGATACTCATCATATGAGTATCTCATATTCTTTCTACTATTTGTATATTCAAGGGCTTTATCTATGCAACTAGCATGGGTATACAGATAAAGAGGTGCCAAAATAATAATTTCAAATATTATTAAAATAAAGACAGTTTATACATAGAGTTTCATTGTGAACACTCGGCCAACACTAGGCTCGACGTGCACCTACTCTAACAATCTTTTCTTGAACTGATTGGCTGGGAGGCTGATCTTGATGATAAGTTGTAGCAATAGATGTCTTAGCAGCCATTTGAGAAGTGAACAGTCGAAGAGTATCTTCGAACATAAAGAAAGTCTCATGAAGCACCAAGTTGTCTGAAATCAATTATGGTACAGCTGATGAACCTTGGATTGTTGAAGCGATAGATGGTTCAGTTGGTAACTGAACTAATTCATCTTGGACTTCGGCTTCTGCTGTTGAGACTGGTGCATCTACAATCATTGGTGCCACAACAACTTCATCAACGGTTGTATCATCTGTATATTCCATTTGAATTTCTTCAACAACTGATTGCAACAGTTTGTCTACATTGGCTAGAGTCAGTTACTCTTCAGTGTAGGTAGACGGTTGTGCTGCTGATTCAGAAGCTGGTGGAATGATTATTTTGGTGGATGAGGATGGTTGATCTACTGAAGAGATTTGACGATGGGCCTCTGGAACAAGTTTAACTGGTTGGACCATAACTGACTTCATTTAAGCTAAAGCTGTCAACTGTTCCTCTGCTGCCTCAGTTGGAGGGAATTCCTCAGCTGTTGTCAGAATACAAGTATCGATTGGAATGTGTAACTGCTGTCCTATCTCCCAGTTCTTAACTTTCATATAAAGAGAAAAGAAATAAGAGTCCAGTTGGTGAAAGACTGGACGATCAACATATGACGTCGGACTAGCTGGATCATAGTTCGTCTTCAGTTCAGCTGCCACTTCAGTTAGCCTTTTCAATCTCATTAGATCAAAGAAATATGACCTTATTTCTATGGCTTGGGCAACTGAGGTGACTTTCACAACTTTCATCATAGCTGATTCCACTGAGATGAACTTATTCAAAACGGTCTTCTTCTTTAATTTCTTTGCAAGTATGACTGTTCTGAATCACCCATTCATCATAGTTTTTTAATTTTAGTTCTGCATGCTCATTTATGCCGTCCATAATGAGATCAATCTGTGTCTGAATATCATTTTTGGGTCTTGGTTCTTCAATCAGCTTCGCATTGCCTTTCGAATCAGTTAGAGCATGAGGCAGATCTAAAGCTGAACTAGTTGTGTCCACCACCTCTCTGATAAGCACTCTTTTTGAGCGTGCCTGAGGTAGAATTGTGGGGCAAAAAACTGTGGTGAGAGGAACAGGAATCCCAGTGAGCTTCAGCTTCTCTCCAAATTTAGTGATTATTGTAGAAAAGTACTCAGCTGCAGTATTTGTCTTCAGTTTGGCTGCTGGCAGAACTAATTGAATCGAAACTGCAGTAAGAGGTTTCTTAGCTTCTGAGGGCAGTAGTCTGAGCTCAGGAAGAGCTCCTGGAGTAGTAGCTGGCTTAGTCTTCTAAGACCTAGGCTTCTTCACAAGTTGAGGAGAGGTAGTCTTCTTTGAATCATTGGTGGACAAGACCAGTTTATTCTAGGATTTAGGAGCAGCAACTGTTTTTGCCTTGACAGCTTTCTTTGATTTAACAGCTCCTTCCTAAAGCTATACATGGGGAATTTTGGCGTCCACCATTATGAAGAAGTCATTTTCAGATAGAAGTTAACAAGGCTCGAGAGACCTCGGCTCTGGTTCTGAAAATTGTATTCTTTGAATTTGTTGATTGTCAGAATGATACCAGAAGAACTCCTGAATCTTCAATAAGTTTTCTCAGTTGTGGAGCAAACCCCTTGGACGGCTTAAAAGTCTGAAACATATTCTTCAGGAAGTTGAATAGGAATGATGACCAGTTGGCTTTAATTCCTTTCATGATTACGGTCATCACCTAAAACGTTTTCATTGTTAAGGCGGCGAAGGAACCGATCTTAAGTCGCTTGGCATCAGACACTTTGATTAACTACCCTGGTAGAGCGAACTAGATGCATTTCTTCAACATCAGCAGTTACTACTTCAGAAAAGCTTGAAATTCTTTCAGCTGGAAGTTGGAAGAAGTTGCTGAAATAAGCTTCATCAATAATCATCAAGTGATTAATGACTAATATCTGAATCTTTCCATCAGAGGTGACTGAGCTGGACTCATTAATGGATAGAAGCTCTGGAGAGTAGAGTTCCTGAGTAGCTAGCCCTAGGAACAGACAAAGTCCAGAAGCTTCAATCTTATCGAAAACATTCCGAACTGATTCAATGGAGCCTGAGAAAATCGATTCAAAATCGATTGCGACTGCGTTCAACAACAAAGCGGGGGTTTGTGCTACCTTTTGAATCTTGGATTTTCTCTGTAAAGAGGGAAAAGAGAGTGCATGCCATTTGCTGTGAAGAATTTGAGACTTAGAGAATTTTAAAAGTGTGAGAACAAATCTGAGAAAGGGTGGTTTCTAAATATGTCTCGTGACCTTTTAAATTTCAGACATGTGGCAGTCTGTTACAAGTTTGACCATAATAGGATAACTAGCCGTTGCTAGTATTTTTAGAAATTGAATTTGAACAGTTATACAAAAACGGAAATGAAACATTTGAAATTCAAAAATTTGAATAAATTTAAATTGACAACCACAATTAGTCACGTTTTTTTAATATGGAACTAAAATAAATTAAAGTTAATCAACTTATGTGATAAGATCATTTTTACTTTATTGCTGACTGATCAATCTGTAACTTATTCAGTTCAGTTTAAATAAATGATATTTGTCTTATCAGTTGACTTCCTGAAATTTTACGTTCCCCCTAAATTAATCAACAAGATAAATCAATAGGTCCTAAAATATTTCTAAAGCAAGAAAACTTAGTCCCGGGTAGTGGCTTAGTGAAGATATTCACTGGTTGTTGTTCAATCGATATATATATTCCAGCCTGATGTCCTTCATGAGAGCATGATCTCTAATGAAGCGATGTCTGACATCAATGTGCTTGGTTCTGGAATGAAGAACTGAATTATATGTAATCGCAATGGAGCTGGTTTTACCATAGAAGATTGGTGACTTTTCAGCTATTGCTCCATAATCTTTCAGTTGCTGCTGGATTCATAGCAGTTGAGCACAGCAACTTCCAGCAGCTAAATATTCAGCTTCAGTTGTGAAAGTAGCAATGGATGTTTGCTTCTTGCTAAACCATTAGATCAGTTTGTCTCCTACAAACTAACATGACCCACTTGTACTTTTGCGATCAAGCTTACATCCTGCGTAATCTGCATCTGAGTATCCTACGAAATTGACAGAAGAATTCTTAGCATACCATAAGCCTACATTTTGTGTGCCTTTCAGATATTTCAATATACATGAGTTATTTTTTTAATGCATCAAATACGATTAGGACATGAATATATGCTTTTATTTCATGAGTTACTAGATTTCATTTACACGGGCTTTTAGCAGTATTTCATGCGAACGAGGAACGGAGACCGAGGAAAGTTAAGGAAAATGTTTTATTTAAATAATTACCTTCAATTATTTAATATATGTGTATTTAATTTCAATTTTCAAAAATGAACCTTTTAAAAATATTATTACCCATCGAGCCATAAATTAAACCGGGCGATTTTTGGATAAGCGAAGGACTTTTGATGGTTCGGGTAATATTTTCGAAAACGTACCTAAACGAAATATTTTACGTACGTTTCATTGGGCCTAATGAACTTGTTATTGCGCTTTTGGGCCTAGATCTCAACACTTTAATATTTTAAACCTAGGCCCATTATCCTAATTAATTATTATGCAAAGTTTTCACTCCCAAAACCCTACCCACACCTCCCCTCTCTCGGCCGCCCACCTCTTAAAAAAGCAGCAGCTTTGGTTCTCTTTTTGCTAGAAAAATTCAGTGGAAGCTTGTCCCGTCTCTCCGTTGCTCGTCCGTCCCTCGCTTCGTCGGTTTGAATTTTTGAGCGTTTTTGTATAAAGGCACGCCCAATTCTTTTACTTTCTCGTCTTTCGCACCATAATAATGTCGTTGGAGTGATCATGCATGATACATGTCAGATCAAATGTTTCGGTTCGATTTTTACACGTTTTTCTTCATGTATATCACATTTTTTGACATGTCATGTAAGGGGCTACCAGGATCGAGGGTTAGAGGTCTCAAATCAAGTCTGGTAGATTATCTTAAGCACTAGGTTCAGAGGTGGATTGGGTTTGTATAAGGCCGATCGAAATTTCTTGTTTGTGGCTCGGTTTTGAGGCGTACGGGTGGTTCACGTGTATTCAAGAGCATGGGGTTGAGGCTCATGGCTAGGGCAGCGCAGGAAGGTTTGGTGGTGGTCTTGGATAGGATGGTTCGAGCCTGGTCCAAGCCTAGTGAGCGTAGGATGGTTTGGCTTCGAGGTGGAAATTTAAGCTTATTTCCCGTAGGTATGGCGCCGCGGCGCTGCAGCGTTTGAGATTCGGCTCTTACAGCGCTGATACTTGGCGCCTAGGCACTTACAAGCACCGCAGCGCTACTCAGCTAGCGCCTAGGCGCTCGTCTTGTACTTGAGGGTTAATGATTTTGATGAGCATAGTTCATTTTGGGTGTTGATATATCAATGCGTCCGATGTTATTGAGGTTGTAATTGGGTCATACGGAGTTTGTTAGGAGTCTCTGAACCATGGTTAAGTTTCGAGTTGATTGGAGTTAAAACCGAGACTCCGGTCTAAGTTTTCAACTAATTATAGAAGTTAAAGCGTGGGCTTGTGTTTAAGTCTAAGAAATTATTAAAAATATGTTTTTTTTTATGATGTTCATAAGTTTGAATGGGAAATGGTCATGTTGCACTAAGTTAGGTTAGCAGTCCTAGCAGTGCCCTGACAACTGTTTATGCGTATTTAAAATTTATATGTTGATTACGAACTTGGATTTTTATGTTAATGCTGGAAAACACGTTGCATGCTTGGTTTTAAGGAAATGTATGTATATGCATGAGTTTTACAAGTGATGAATATGATGACATGTTTTGAAGGAGGTGAGTTGGCTATGACTAATACGAACACGAACATGAACATGTAAGGCCAAGGCTCAGTGAACAGGTAAAACTGTCGCTTATGTCCCCGCCTCCGGGTACCGTGGTTATACGTAGATGGATCCATGGACTTAGAGCTGATGAGAAAGTCACAAATAATTATCTTAATTCAATAAATGAAAATGAACATGTATATGATGATATGATGGGGCATGACTTGAATATGTTTATGTTATGTTTAAGTTAATGTTTTTAAATATCATGAAACTTATTTTAATTACAGTACTTTTCACTGTTGCATGATATGCATTTGTAATTGTTATTACGGTTCAGATGTGTTGAGTCTTTAGACTCACTAGGTATGATTGATGTAGGTGATCATGATGATGTGGAGACTGGAGGCGCTGAAGACTGAGTAGTCGAAGCCGGGGGTGCACTTGATAACCCAAGGACCTCGCATTTCTTCCGCATAATATGATTATGAGTCAGGGGTTTTAAACAGTAGTTTCAAATGTTCATGATTTTTATGATTTGGTGATTGTAAGAATTCTATATATTAGATAGTGTTCATTTTTAAACAGTAACTCCTTGAAGTCACATTTTAAGATTCTATTTAACCGCATTTATTTTTATCAAGTGATGAAATGACTTTACTTCGAGCTTAGTGAAGAATTTGGAGCTTCGTTTGCAAAAGAATGCTGTTCAAACAGATCCTATTGGACTACTGATGCCTGAGTTTGATATTATTCTGGGCATGGAATGGTTCGTCAAATGGAGCTTCGATAGATTTCTAGCAGAGGTCAGTATCCGTTTGACCGCCCAGCGGGATATCTTTTATTTTCGAGGCGGCAAGGAACAAGTAGACGCCGCATATCATTTCTTGTATTTGTGCGAGGAAACTTTTGAAGAGAGGCTGCCAAGCATTTCTTGTGAGTATTGTGTCAGTATCTGAGACAATCAATGTGAGGGCCCTTATCCTAATCACGATTTATTAACATGCAATCATGATTAATCAGTAAATAGCGGAAAAATGAGTTAAAATTTTGCGTTTGGGCCTAAAAAAATTTCGTCATTACCTTCCCATAAATAGGACATACCAGAAAATCGAATACTCAAAATAAACAACATATTCCCTCAATAAACACAACATAAACATGTGTCAGCCAGACACACATATACAAACCAAAATATCATAAGGCCGACAAGGCTCGATAATACAATAATACAATCCTCCACATATATACATATAGTATCTGGGAGACAGCAACACCGTGCAGTACCTGAAGACAACTGAACTCACTCTCAAGGAGCTCTGGTACTTCCTGAGGCTTCCTCTCGAGCGCCTGAGATCGAACCACATGTACCACCTGTCATGTTCACACACAAAAGACACGACAGCCCCCTCTCGGGAGTCAGAAAGCCCAGTACGAGATATCAATTAACCACGATATATGACATAGAAATGCAATGATGCCATGCATGAATGCAATGCATGTATAGGTGCAAGATATCAGGAATTAAATGATCGATATCAACAATCATACATATATGCTCGAGGTGGTCCACGACTCAGCGGACCGTGCCTGGGATATGGCCCAGCCTCAAAGCCAGCAACTACCTAAACCGGACTGAATCAAGGTAGCCAACATCTCCATAACACCATATCATATCATATATATATAACGGATCTCAATAACAGATAGGCTCAATATAATATGTTCAGTGGTATTGATGTGTCTAACTAAAATAAAATTTGTGAACAAAATAAATATTTTATTTTATTGTGCACATCAATTACCAACTGATAATATGCGAGTCAGCGTATAATATCACATAAATCAACAAATAGAAAATAAATCATACACAGGATCATCAGATGCCTCTGTCAGACATCGTGAAAATAATTGATCTCTACGTACCTCAACTAATTTACCAGTATCTTAAATTCTCAAGAAAGTCGGGGAAATGCCAACTCAGACAAATCATCAGTCTGAGACTAGACGATGTCGAGATTGCAAGAGATATTCCTAGCATCTTTCCTGAGGACGTTTCTGGCATTCCATAAGACCAAGAGGTAGATTATTCTATTTAGTTGAAGTCAGGTACAGTGTCAATTTATAAGGCACCCTATCGTCTGGCACCAACAAAGATGAAGGAATAGAAAGATCAAATTCAAGATTTGCTGGACAATGGTTTTATTTGCCCGAGTTTTTCTCCATGGGGCACACCGGTAGTGTTTGTGAAGATGAAATACGATAGCGTGTGACTCTGCATCGATTATAGAGAGTTGAACAGAGTCACAGTCAAGAGCAAGTATCCTCTGCCAAGGATCGAAAACTAATTTGATTAGCTTCAAGGATCGTCAATGTTTTCAAAGATAGATATTTGATCAGGATATCACCAGCTGAAGGTGAGAGAGTCTGATGTGCACAAGACGACTTTCAGAACGCGTTATGGGCACTACGAGTTCATGTTGATGCCCTTTGGTTTGACTAACTCGTCAGCGATCTGCATGGATTTCATGAATCACGTGTATCAACTGTATTTAAATCAATTCGTTATAGTATTTATAGATGACATACTGATCTATTAAAAGATCAGAGAGGAGGACAGTCAGCATTTGAGAGCCGCACTGCATACATTGAAAGACAGGCAGTTATATGCCAAGTTCAGCAAGGACGAATTCTGGCTCGATAGGGTGGCGTTCTTAGGTCACATTGTTTTCCGAGATGGAGTGGAGGTTGATCCCAGCAAGGTTGAGTGTTGGAATATTTCATGTTCACAATCTTGATTTTGATTTTTACAAAACTTGTTATTTTGTTTCTAAAATTACCTAAGTGCGTAGAAGCTGAAACTGATCGGGGTTCGAACTGATCAGTTATCGAGCCAAAATTGAAGTTATCAAGACACAAACCGGAAGAGCCAACTGATTGCTCAAACTGAATCATTCCAATTGATATATCAAAGACCAGTTCAACTGATTGACCAGCTGATAGGCAGTTCAGCAGAAGAACTTCAGAGGCACGGCTAGCTGATGAAAAGCCCGGTTGACCAGTTCAACTGATGCAGCGAAATCAGTTCAGCTGACGAGCCAACTGATTTCACCTAACCAGTTCAAGATCAGTTCAACTGACCCGTTCAGAACATCAGTTAGGATTCAATCATTTTGCAGAACACGACAAGCTTATTCAATGGAATCCAGCTGTATGCATTAAGAAAAAGCTTTTGTCCAGTCAAAGGACAATAATGGACGTTGCAGCAGAGCTTAAAGACAAAAACGTTCCAGAATAGCTGTCGGAAAGTACAGACACATTTCGAGGAATGAATTCAAATTGCAACGAATATATTTGATGAGTCTAAGTTTACGATCTTAATGCCTCTATAAATACAAGACCAAGATCATCAATATACCAGTGTGGAAACACACATGTGTGCGGAAATATAGGAGAGAAGAAGAAGGGCACGCTCAACTCATATCTGCTTACAGAAGCAATCAGCCCAGATTTGAGATAATACTTCAAAAAGTTATCAGCTCAGTTTAGGAGCATTTTTCTCTCAGTGTGTGAGAACACATTCGTGTAGTATTCATATATCAGTTCTCTCTCACACACACACTCAATCACTCACATATACAGAGAGTTAAGCTTATTGAATAGCTGAGAGAGTCTTCACAAAAAGAAGTTAAACAATGTGTTTGTAGTCTTTAACATATAGACGTTAAACAAGTGTCGGCTGGAAGGTGCTGCCGTCAGTCTAGACTAGGAGTTCAGTTATGCAGTAGGGTAAATCCTAAGCTGAGTGAGTTTGTACAAAGCATTGTATAAATCAAAATCTTCTAGTGGAACCAACCCGAGGTTGTAGAAGGGGTGACTTAGGAGCAGTTGAATTTTCCGAACATCCACAAACATATCTTGTGTACTTAACTATTTAACTTTTGTTTTGAAACTTATTTGATCTGTTCTAGCCGTTATCAGTTCAGTTCTCACCATAATTGAACTGATATATGCAAGAACTGATTCCTCTTATTTCATTTAATCAGTTTACATAAGTTAAAAGGCTTTCAAATTAGTCAGCTTTCTAAACGAAATATTATTTCAAGTATTTTCTGCTTGGTTTGTAAACCAAGCTGGATCTAATTCATATGTGTATACATGTTAGAGTAGGTGCACGTCGAGCCAAGTGTTGGCCGAGTGTTCACAATGAAACTCTATGTATAAACAGTCTTTATTTTAACAATATTTTAAATTATTATTTTGGCACTTCTTTATCTGTATACCCATGCTAGTTGCATAGATAAAGTCCTTGAATATACATATAGTAGAAAGAATATGAGATGCTCATATGATGAGCATCATGAAACTCATATTTGCAATATTCTATATTCTAAACAGTTCCTAGTCGATTCAGCCGCCGCTAAGAAGGATATAGGCCGCTCGAGTTCGAGACTAGTATCTGCGATGTGAGTACCATGTTTCATTGGTAGGGGACATTGTGATGTCCGAGCATGCAGATAGGTGCTCCTGGTAGAGTGCACTGAACAACCCTCCATAAAGGACTTTCCAAGTGGTTCTCACTTATCTAGTGGAAACGTCCTAGTTTATGGTTGTACACCATCAGTCCTTACGACCCGGGACAACATTGAGACTCTATGTGCTAGCATTACACTTTGACTTGTTTACCGACTCTCATGGGGTCATCAGGTGGCAAGGTTGGGTGTTCTGTCGAAACATATAGGAGTCGATGCATTGTAGTCGGGGATTCACCGCTTACCTACGGGTATGGATATCCTATGTGTTTTTCATGTATATGTAGTTTGAAATCTCTGATCAGAGTATGGTGGTAATTATGAAAGGGGTTTCATAGATTACACCATCGATGCAACTACGACATGACACATAGTATCGATTCATTGACAACTCTCGATATACCAATGGTTGTCGAATCGGTCGGGATATATGAGTTGAAGGGACCGTACTGTACGCTAACCATAATTGAATGGTTCTTGCAGGCACTATCATTTGATACCTAGGGAATCATGTAAGCGATGCTGCTAGGCGTTTAACATGATTGGTTGGGTACTATCAGACTTGAGTTCTGACGTTCTTATTATCAAGGAGTTGATAAGTAAGAATGGAGCAATTGGGGTATGCTCGTATAAGGACATGTTTAGTCCGAATCACATGGAGATGTGAACCCACGGCTAGTTGTATCAGTGAACCATTGAGGGTCACACAAGTGCTAACTTTCTAGATCCCGTTGAGAAGTAAAATAGTTCAATGTGTTGAACGGCTTATAAAAGAGTTTATAAGTGTAAACAAAATAGAAGTATAACTTCTATAAGGAGAATGTAACTTTTAATTTGAGGAAGTGTTCCTAAATTAAAAGTTAGCCAAACGAGTAATGTATTTGAAAATTGTGATTTTCATATACATTATTATGGAATAAATTAAATTAATTCAAGTGTTGCATTAATTAAACACTAGTGGACCTAGTAGAGTCCAAATAATTAAATTAATTCAAGTGTTGGATTAATTAAACAACATTGGGCCTTTTAGAGCCCAATTAGAAATAATTATTAAACTAGTGGGCTTGAGTAAAAAATCAAGTAAGGTTTAATTGGTTTCAAATTTGTTTGAGACAATTAAATTAAAGTCCATGGGCCTTGTAATTGTTACAAGCCCAAATAGAATGTGCATGGGGAGGTGAAGAGTTGGGAGACAACTTTTTCAATGTTCAAGGCTTGGCATGCAACTTTTTGGCTTTAACTTTTTCCACAACCAAGAAAAGTCTTCCTTTCTCTCCTCCTCACCCCCTTTGGACGAAAATTTGAAGCCAAAAATTCTCCATTTTTCTTTCTTCAATTGTTGATGAAAGCACACACTTCTCAAAGAAAAATTCTCTAATTTTTCTAGTGCAAAATTAGAGTGGATCTACCTTGTTAGTGGTGGACCTAATTTGAAGAAAGGAGTCCAAAAGAAAGGTGAAGCTTGTAGATTGTCATCCTTTGAAGAGCTTAGTTGTTTAACAACTAAGTTGGAGCCATCCTCAATCCATTGTGATTGATAGGTATATTTTCTAAAACACCCTATGAGTGTCATATTGTGTTTTTGTATTTGCTACACTTGAAAAATGTGGTGGCCGAAAATTTTCCTTCAAAAATTTTGCTTTTTAAACTTCCGTTGCGCATTCGGGCACCGTAACCGATCTTCTTTCAAGTGGTATCATAGCTATGGTTACGATTTTGGTGTAGCAAATACATAATATTATGTTGAGGTCGATTTCTAACCGCATGAGATAATTTTTTGCAACAAAATCAAGGTCATGGAAGGGGAGAAAACGGCCCATTTTGGGCAGTGTTTAATTAAAAAACAAAAAAAAAATTTTGGCATGTTAGCCGGAATCCGGCGACGGCGATGACGAATAGGGTTTCCAAAAGTGTTTTGGATTATCAAAGTGTCTTGGGCCTTGATGTTGTTGGGCCATTGGATGTCTAACATATTTGTGAATTTTAAATGGGCCAAAAGGTTTTGGTGAAAAATGTGTTTTTGGGCCCTTAAGTTTAAAATTACAAAAGTTGCAAATATTTTCTCATGAAATAAATAATTGAAGTTGGACTTTAATTATTTATAGTAAATTGTCATTTACAAGAAATTCGGTTATAAATAAATTAATTAGAAAGTAGACAAAGGTGTTTGTATACTTTGTTAATTTAGTTTATAATCGTGGTGGTTAGTGATTGGATCAATTAATTATTGTGATAATTAATTGATGATGTATGATATGTGATATTATGCATGAAGGATGATCAAAAGCCCAAGCCCAATTCACTAGGTGTATGCTAGGATATTTTGTGTTGAATGATTGTAATAATTATCAAATTTAAAGTGGGCTTAGTTTATGGCCCGTTACCACCCCATTATATGTATCCCTATTTGCCATGGATATTTATTTGTAAATATTAGTATAGTGGAAGATCAAGATTGGAAGATGGTGGCCTTGATGATTATGAAGATTGAAGACATGTAAATATTGGAAGCTAATGTAATAGTTGCATTTGCATCCCATGCATTTCCCTAGGATTGGACCTAGGCCCGTGTTTAGCTCACACGGGCCATTAGTTTTGGGACGATTGATCATCCTTGTTTTGCTTAATGTTTATAATATATGCATGATATGTTATAAATAATGAGTATGTGCGTTATTATTATGATAATAACAAAGTTGCATGAATCCAGCAAACATACGATCAAACATGGCTAGTTTTTAAAATAAAATTAATGATGAGACCTTTCAAAATTAAAAATCCTCATTTTGAATAAGATTCAAAATTAATATCAAGCCCGAAAAGGGGAATTATAAATTTGTTTATAATTTCCATGTCTTCCATCGACAATGGGTGCATGATGAACGCTACCCGTGCTCGGGGCTCAGCTCATATTATTGGGGAGGCCTTGGGTGCCGGTAAGCTGTGACATCCATTGACATGGTGATGTGAACTACGTGGAACTCCCATGATTTCGTTTCATATTATTGAGGGAACTCATGGCGACCGTCCATTAAGGTTCAACATTGATGGGTAAGGCTTGACACGTAAAGATGAACGACGTCATATTATTGGGTCCTAATCAAACGTGAGACAAAAGTTTACGTAGAGGGTTGCATGGAGATGCAATTGGAAACTACCTTTTAGGAATTGTGATTGGCTGATATTATTCGGGATCATAATTCGCTAATTGGACCTTACGTACCTACTGAGGAAAGGAGTTTCCCGGTGTCACTAGTGGATAGTGAAAATGTCAAAACAGTGGGAGCGAAAATTTATAAAGTAAAAGTCCGTACTTTATATCTTACTAAATATTTTAAAATAGTAATTAACATTTATTTGTTTTACTTTTCAGTACAATTTTTGACAATGTCTTCGATTCGCAATCCGCTATCTACAATACTCGACAAACACGTATTAACCGGACCTAATTATCTCACTAGGCTAAGAAACCTAAAGATCGTCTTGAACTCGGAAAGGCTTTCATATACACTGACTGAGTCGCCCCCTGTTGAGGCTCCGACTAGCTGCACTCCTGAGGAATTGCAGACCTACAAGGATTTGTGTGACTATGACTTGAAGGCCAAGTGTTATATGCAAGCTTCTATGAATGATGAGCTGCAGAGGCGTTTTGAGGATGCAAAGAGTGCTGTTGACATTCATTTGCACCTCAAGGAGCTCTTTGGTGAGCAAACTCGGCCTCTTAGGCATGCTACCGTCAAGGAGCTAATCACTTTGCGCATGCAAGATGGGGCCTCGGTCCATGAGCATGGGCTAAAGATGATTAGGCTCATGGATAAGCTCGTTGGCATGGATCTGATTTTGCCTTTGGAGTTGACCACCGACGTGTTGCTGTTGTCATTGCCTAGCTCATTTGATCCTTTTGTGGTGAACTTTAACATGAACAAGATGGAGCCGACCCTTGAGGAGTTGGTGAACATGCTTGTGACCTTTGAGTCCACCATCAAGAAAGAGAAGCTGGTTCTTTATGTGGGCTCTTCATCTGGTACGAAGACCGGTCCACCTAGGAAGGGAAAGAAGCGTTCTTTCCAACGTCCCAAGAAGAACGTGCCCTTGAAGAGGGAGACTCCGAGTCCCGCTGTGGCAGCCACACCAGTCAAGGCTGACAAGACCGTTGATATTTGTCATCACTGCAAGAAGCCTGGACATTTGAGGCGTAACTGCAGGGAATATCTTGCCCAGAAGAGTTCTGGAAATGGTATGTTCTATATTGAAGTAAACATTTCAATTAACTCTACATCTTGGGTATTGGATACCGGCTGTGGCTCACATCTCTGTAATGATTTGCAGGTGATGGGAAAAAGTAGGAGGCTCATGGAAGGTGAGACCTTCTTGAGGATGGGCAATGGACCAAGGGTTGCTGCCAAGGCTATAAGAGATGTTTACTTGTTATTGAACAATGATTTTAAGTTGATTTTGAAAGATGTTTTGTTTGTACGTGACTTGGTTAAAAACATTGTTTCCATTTCTATGCTAGATAAAGATGAATTTTCTTGTTTATTTAGCAAAGGTGTTTGCAACATTTACAAGAATGAATGTTTAATTGGTACTGAAGAACTTTAAAACGATCTCTATAACTTAAAATTGAAAGATATTCCACTAAACAATGTTCAAGCAATAACAACAACAAACAAGCGAAAACAAGATACTCTAAATTCAGCACAATTATGGCATGCTCAATTAGGACATATTTCCCTAAGAAGGATGAACAAGCTAGTGGGAGTGGGCAGGTTTGATATGTCTGATATTAATGCTCTCACGACTTGTGAATCTTGTCTGAAAGGAAAGATGACTAAAATTCTCTTTAAGGGCCATCTGGAGCGAGCCAAAGGGTTATTGGATTTGATCCATACCGATGTGTACGGTCCGCTTAGCATCACCACTAAGCATGGACATGCCTACTTCATCACCTTTACCGATGACTTTTCGAGGTATGGGTATGTGTATTTGATGAAATACAAGTCTAAATCCTTTGAAAGGTTCAAAGAATTCAGAAGTGAAGTAGAGAAAAAATTGGGACGAAGCATCAAGGCAGTTCGATCGGATCGAGGTGGTGAGTACTTGAGTGCCGAGTTCCAAGAGTATCTTAGGGAGAATGGGATTCTCTCGCAGTGGACTCCGCCCGCTACATCGCAGTTGAATGGTGTTTCGGAGCATCGTAACAGGACTTTGATGGACATGGTTCAATCTATGATGGGGTTCACGAAGTTGCCGCCTTCCTTTTGGGGATATACGCTTGAGACAGCGGCACTGTTATTGAACAATGTCCATTCAAAGGCAGTTGATAAGACTCCATATGAGATATGGATGGGAAAACCTCCCAAATATTCTTATCTTAGAATATGGGGATGCCCTGCTTATGTGAAGCAGGTAGTGGGAGATAAATTGGATAGTCGATCCATTTTATGTTACTTTGTGGGATATCCAAGGAATTCAGTTGGATATTATTTCTATCAACCCCAAGAAACAAATGTGTTTGTTTCTAGGAATGCAACCTTTTTGAAAAGGAATTTCTATTGGATAGAAAAAGAGAGATGATAGAACTTGAAGAGGTTCGAGAGACACCCACAATTATAGAACCTACACCCAAAGAGCCAAGAGAGGAGATACAAGCTCCAAGAAGATCCGAGAGAGTCTCGAGACCACCTATGAGGTATGGTCTGCTTCTTGAAGAGGGCCATGATGAGCCTATCCATTGATGTGATCCAAGGACCTTCAAGGAAGCGTTATCTGATGCCGATTCATCCAAGTGGCTTGAAGCAATGGAATCTGAGATGAATTCCATGCATTCGAACCAAGTGTGGAACCTTGTGGATCCACCTGGGGGAACTGTTCCGATAGGGTGTAAATGGATTTACAAGAGGAAACTTGGGGCAGATGGGAAGGTATTGACCTTCAAAGCGCGATTGGTGGCAAAATGATATTCTCAAAGACAAGGAGTTGACTTTGAGAAAACCTTTTCTCCAGTTGCAATGTTCAAGTCGATAAGGATATTGCTGGTCATAGCTGCATGGTATGACTATGAGATATGGCAGATGGATGTCAAGACAGCCTTACTTAATGGAGATATTAAGGAAGAGATTTACATGTCTCAACCTGAAGGGTTTACATCTGTCGGAAGTGAGCATATGGTATGCAAACTT
>NC_133313.1:12367273-12548747 GCF_012295235.1 Primulina huaijiensis
GCATCGCGAATCAATGGGTTTGAAGTATATGGGTAGTTGGCTCTAGTGCAAGTGGGAGATTGTTAGAGTAGGTGCACGTCGAGCCAAGTGTTGGCCGAGTGTTCACAATGAAACTCTATGTATAAACAGTCTTTATTTTAATAATATTTGAAATTATTGTTTTGGCACTTCTTTATCTGTATACCCATGCTAGTTGCATAGATAAAGTCCTTGAATATACATATAGTAAAAAGAATATGAGATGCTCATATGATGAGTATCACGAAACTCATATTTGCAATACTGTATATTCTAAACAGTTCGTAGTCGATTCAGCCGCAGCTAAGAAGGATATAGGCCACTCGAGTTCGAGACTAGTATCTGCGATGTGAGTACCATGTTTCATTGGTAGGGGACATTGTGATGTCCGAGCATGCAGATCGGTGTTCCTGGTAGAGTGCACTGAACAACCCTCCATAAAGGACTTTCCAAGTGGTTCTCACTTATCGAGTGGAAACGTCCTAGTTTATGTTTGTACACTATTAGTCCTTACGACCCGGGACAACATTGAGACTCTATGTGCTAGCATTACACTTTGACTTGTTTACCGACTCTCATGGGGTCATCAGGTGGCAAGGTTGGGTGTTTTGGCGAAACATATAGGAGTCGATGCATTGTAGTCGGGGATTCACCGCTTACCTTCGGGTATAGATATCCTATGTGATCTCATGTGTATGTAGTTTGAAATCTCTGATCAGAGTATGGTGGTAATTATAAAAGGTTTTTCATAGATTACACCATCGATGCAACTACGACATGACACATAGTATCGATTCATTGATAACTCTCGATATACCATTGGTTGTCGAATCGGTCGGGATATATGAGTTGAAAGGACCGTACTGTACGCTAACCATAATTGAATGGTTCTTGCAGGCACTATCATTTGATACATAGAGAATCATGTAAGCGATGCTGCTAGGCGTTTAACATGATTGATTGGGTACTATCAGACTTGAGTTCTGACGTTTTTATTATCAAGGAGTTGATAAGTAAGAATGGAGCAATTGGGTTATGCTCGTATAAGGACATGTTTAGTCCGAATCACATGGAGATGTGAACCCACGGCTAGTTGTATCAATGAACCATTGAGGGTCACACAAGTGCTAACTTTCTAGATCTCGTTGAGAAGTAAAATAGTCCAATGTGTTGAACGGCTTATAAAAGAGTTTATAAGTGTAAATAAAATAGAAGTATGACTTCTATATGGAGAATGTAACTTTTAATTTGAGAAAGTGTTCCTAAATTAAAAGTTAGCCAAACGAGTAATGTATTTGAAAATTGTGATTTTCATATACATTATTATGGACTAAATTAAATTAATTCAAGTGTTGAATTAATTAAACACTAGTGGACCTAGTAGAGTCCAAATAATTAAATTAATTCAAATGTTGGATTAATTAAACAACATTGGGCCTTGTAGAGCCCAATTAGAAATAATTATTAAACTAGTGGGCTTGAGTAAAATCAAGTAAGGTTTAATTGGTCTCAAATTTGTTTGAGACAATTAAATTAAAGTCCATGGACCTTGTAATTGTTACAAGCCCAAATAGAATGTGCATGGGGAGGTGAAGAGTTGGGAGACAACTTTTTGAATGTTCAAGGCTTGGCATGCAACTTTTTGGCTTTAACTTTTTCCACAACCAAGAAAAGTCTTCCATTCTCTCCTCCCCACCCCCTTTGGATGAAAATTTGAAGCCAAAAATTCTCCATTTTTCTTTCTTCAATTGTTGATGAAAGCACACACTTCTCAAAGAAAATTGCTCTAATTTTTCTAGTGCAAAATTAGAGTGGATCTACCTTGTTAGTGGTGGACCTAATTTGAAGAAAGGAGTCCAAAAGAAAGGTGAAGCTTGTAGATTGTCATCCTGTGAAGAGCTTAGTTGTTTGACAACTAAGTTGGAGCCATCATCAATCCATTGTAATTGATAGGTATATTTTCTAAAACACCCTATAAATGTCATATTGTGTTTTTGTATTTGCTACACTTGAAAAATGTGGTGGCCGAAAATTTTCCTTCAAAAATTTTGATTTTTAAACTTCTGTTGCGCATTCGGGCACCGTAACCGATCCTCTTTCAATACATTCTTAGAACACGAGATATTGAAGCTCATGGAGAATATTGCGTTTGAAGCATCTTCACAGGTGCTCAAACCGATCTTTCATTGAGGTAGTCAGAGATCGGCTAGTGCCTAAGAGTGGGACAGATATCGAAATTTCTTGGGTCTTGCTGGGTACTATAGGAAGTTCATACAGGGCTTTTCTTATATGGATGTACTCATGACCGCTTTAACAAAGCAAAATTCCAAATTCATTTTGGGACCAGAATGTCAGGAGAGTTTTGGGAAGCTGAAGCAAGCTTTGACTTCAGCACGAGTTCTATCACTGCCATTAGGGAATGGAGTTTGTTCTGTATACAGATGCTTCGAAGCTAGGTTTGTGCAAGATTCTGATGTAGCATGACAGAGTGATAGCCTACACGTCCAGACAGCTGAAGAATCATGAGAAGAATTATCAAACTCATGACCTCGAGCTAGCAGCAGTAGTATTCGCTTTGAAGATTTGGAGACACTTTCTGTATGGGGAGAAGTGCAAGATTTTCACATATCACAAGAGTTTGAAGCACTTCTTCACACAGAAAAAGCTGGATATGAGACAACGAAGATGGTTAGAGCTTGTGAAGGACTCTGATTGTGACATTAGCTACCATCCGGATAAGGCTAATGTGGTAACCGATGCACTGAGTAGGAAGACTGCAGTGATTGCTCAGTAGTCAGCTCAGAGACCCTTGCAGGCAGAGATTCAGATATTTGAGCTTGCAGTTTATGCTAGGGGCGATGATCTTAATATTTCTACCCTGACATTACAGTCGATGCTGAAGGACAGGATTCGAGCATGTCAGTATTCTGATGAGCAATTACAAAAGTGGAGACTGAGGGATGAGTCCAAGGGTCTGAGATTGTATTCTGCCGAGGATGGTGTAGTCCGATATCGTGACAGACCGTGGGTTCCTAGTGATGATTCTCTGATGGAAGACATTATGAAAGAAGCCCATAGCACCCTGTACTCTATTCACTCAGGGAGTACAAAGATATATAAGAATCTGCAATCTTGTATTGGTGGTCGGGCATGAAACCAGATATTTTGCGTTTTGTGTCTTAGTGCCTGACATGTCAGCAGGTTCAGGCGGAGCATTAGAGACCTGCAAGAAAGCTGAGACCGCTCCATATTCTTGTGTGGAAATAGGATAAATTCACTGTGAATTTTGTGACAGGGTTACCGAGGACAGTTGGAGGGCATAATGCCATTTGTGTGATAGTCGATCGGCTTAACAAAGTAGCACATTTTCTACCGATCAAGAAGACTTTCAGCAGGGCTCAATAAGCAGAGACCTATGTCAGAGATATATTTAGATTGCATGGGATTCCAGTGTCCATTGTGTCAGACAGGGACCGGAGGTTTACATCAGCATTCTGGAAGAGTCAGCATGAGGCATTGGGCACCAAGTTGATATTCAGTACGGCTTTAAATTTTCAGACCGACGGTCAGTCTGAGAGAGCGATTCAGATCTTTGAGGATTTACTCAGGGCTTGCATGATCGAATTACAGGGCAGCTGGGAGCCAAAGTTACCCCTCGTGAAGTTCATATACAACAAAACTTATCAAGCATCTATTAATATGGCTCCATACGAGGCACTTTATGGGAGAAAGTGTAGATCACTGATCTATTAGGATAAGGTAGGTAAACGAGCAGAGTTTGGTCCAGACAATGTCAGACAGACTGCAGAGATAGTAGTCAATATCTGGGATAAGATGAAGACAACTCAGAGCCGACATAAGATTTATGCAGATAAACGATGTAGAGAACTAGAATTTGCAATGGTTGACCACGTCTTTGTGAAAGTTGCACCTATGAAGGGTGTAATGAGATTTGGTAAGAAAAGAAAAATCAGTCTTAGATTTAAAGAACCATATGAGATTCTCGAGAGAGTTGGGACACTAGCTTACAGAGTTGCATTACCTCCGAATATAGCAGAAGTTCATAATATGTTCCACGTCTCGATGCTGCGGAAGTACATGTCGAATCCTTCGCATGTGCTGAATTATGAGCCTCTGCAGTTTACACAGAAACTGTCTTTCGAGGAAAGACCTACCCAGATTTGGGACAGACAGGAGAGGAGAATTTGGAACAATGTAATCCAAATTGTCAAAGTCAAGTTGCTGAATCATTCCAAGGATGAGGCTACTTTGGAGACCGAGACTGAGATGAGGAGTCGATACCCAGAGCTTTTCGGTAAGTTTTAAATTTCGAGGACTAAATTCATTTAAAGGGTGGAATAATTGTAAAGTCTATAAATTCGAACGACGTAACCTGACTGCATGAAAATCTATGATTTATTATAATTTCAGAATTATTATTTTTAATTCATCAAATACGATTAAGACATGATTAATGCTCTTATTTTATGAGTTACAAGATTTCATTTATACGGGGTTTTAGCAGTATTTCACTTGCGAACGAGGAACGGAGATCGAGGACAGTTAAAGAAAATGTTTTATTTAAATAATTACCTTCAATTATTTAAAATACTGTTTATTTAATTTGAATTTTTTAAAATGAACATTTTAAATATATTACTACGCATCAAGCCATATTTTAAACTGGTAGGCAATTTTTAGCTAAGCAGAGGACTTTTTGAGGGTTTGGGTAATATTTTCGAAAACGTACCTAAACGAATTATTTTACGTACGTGTCATTTGGCCTAATGGACTTGTTATTGGGCTCTGGGCCTAGATCTCTACACTTAATATTTTAAGCCTTTGTCCATTATCCTAATTAATTATTATGCAAAATTTTCACTCCCAAAACCCTCCCCTCTCTCGGCCGCCCACTTCTCAAAAATAGCAGCATCTTTGGTTCTCTATTTTCTAGAAAACTTAATTAGAAGCTTGTCCGTCTCTCCGGTGCTCGTTCCTCGCTTCGTCGGTTCGAATTTTTGAGTGTTTTTCTATTAAGGCACTCCCGATTCCTTTATTTTCTATTCTTTCACACCATAATACATGTTATTGGAGTGATCATGCATGATACATGTCGGATCGAATGTTTCGGTTCGGTTTTTACATGTTTTTCTTCTTGTATATAATTTTTGCTTTCATGTATATCACGTTTTTTGACATGTCTTGAAAGGGGATGCCAGGATTGAGGGTTAGAGGACTCAAATCACGTTTGGTTAATGGTGTTAAGTGCTAGGTTTAGAGGTGGATTGGGTTGGTATGAGGCCAATCGAAATTTCTTTTTTGTGGCTCGGTTTTGAGGCGTAGGGGTGATTCACGTGTATTAGAGAGCATGGGGTTGAGGGTCATGGCTAGGGTAATGCATGAAGGTTTGGTGGGGGTCTAGGATAGGTTGGTTTGAGTGTGGTCCGAGCCAAGTGAGCGTAGGATGGTTTGACTTCGAGATGGAAATTTAAGCTTTTTCCCGTAGGTATAGCGCTGCAGTGCTTCAGCTTCAGCTCTTGTAGTGCCGCAGCGTTGATGCATGGATCCTAGGTGCTTACAAGTGCCGCAGCGCTACTCATCCTGCGCCTAGGCGCTAGTCCTATACTTGAGGGTTAATAATTTTGATATGCATGGTTCGTTTTGGGTGTTAATATGTCAATGTGTCCGAGGTTATTGAGGGTTTGATTGGGTCATATGGTGTTTGGTTAGGAGTCTTTGAACTATGGCTAAGTTTCGGGTTGATTCGGGTTAAAACCAGGACTCCGATCTAAGTTTTCAACTGATTATAGAAGTTAAAACGTGGGCTCGAGTTTAAGTTTAAGAAATGATTAAATACGCTTTTTAAGACGTTGATAAGTTTGAATGGGAAACGATCATGTTGCACTGAGTTAGGTTAGAAGTCGTGGCAGTGCCCCGGCAACTGTTTATTCATATTTAAAATTTATATGTTTATTATGAACTTGGACTTTTATTTTAATGCTGGAAAACACGTTGCATTCTTGGTTTTAAGGAAATGTATGTATATGCATGAGTTTTACAAGTGATGAATATGATTACATGTTTTGAAGGAGGTGAGTTGGTTGTGACTAATACGAACACGAACATGTAATGCCAAGGCTTAGTGGATGGGTAAAACTGTAACTGACACTACAAGAAAAAGCATAATCAACAACACACATACGACAACGGTTTTTACTAAAACCGTTGTCGTATGCTTTTTAACAACGGTTTTAATGTAAATCGTTGTCGTATGTGCTTTTTTTAAGCAAAAGACAGCAGTTTTGTTGTCTTTTGGGGGTCAAAGACAACGGTTTTTAGGGTCAATGACAATGGTTCTATAAAAACCGTTGCCTTTGAGCGCTTTTTTAGGGTCAGAACCGTTGTCTTTGAGCGTGTTTTTTTGACAATCGACAACGGTTTTCTAAAATCGTTGTCGATTGGCGTGTTTTTTGGACAAATAACTACGGTTTGGAAAAACTGTTGCCATATTTAGCGATGATTTTGCTTAAAACCGTCGCTAAATTTACGACGGTGTATAATCCATCGCTATATATAGCAACGATTTTAAGTAAAACCGTCGCATGTATAATATAACAATAATAATTGATGAAATATTTATTGTATCAAAATTAAACAACAAATCAAGATAACCACTTCAATGGTATCAAGAATTTGATGTAAATTGATAACAACAAATAATTCATTTTTATACCTACAATAAAAAGAAATTAGCAAAATGAAAAGAAATAAAGAAAGAATATACAAAATATAAACAATCTTACTTCACCAAGAATTCATCCTCTTAACCTTGACATATTAGATTTAGCTTTCCATTAGCTTACTTTTGATCAACACTAAAAACATCACTCATAATTGGAAAAATGAAAAATATATTGGAACTTAGAACTTTTATACACACTCACACTATATTTTACTATGAGATAGAATGATTCTCAACCTAGCACAAGGCCTTTATTTATAGGCCAAATGAGAGAAAGGGTCAAAAATTTTATTAATGCTATGTAGTTGTAATAGTAGTCTTTGTCTCCTCCAACTTCAATTCCATGTCCCTTCTTTCAATGCTTTGTTCCACGACTTTCATCATCGAATTTGACTCTGCTCAAAACAGCAAACATGTGGGGAATTGTCTGTAGATGAATATGGCTACTTGGTTCACCTCATTTGGTTATATATTGAAATAGTTATGATTTTTTTACTATATGCTGGTCATGGTGAAAGTAAATTTGTCCTCCTTTTGATATTTTCACAATTTGATCATCTTAACAAACTTTTTAGGCAATCATGTCTTCTGCAAAGTTGTAGATAATTTCTCAAGGATTTCAAACATGTTTGAATCACCTCCATTTGAATTTTCTAGCTTGAGTTATCATTATTTTACCAACACGTAGAAAACCCAAAAATAAAACATATTTAGTAAGACATTTAAATATAAACAAACAATACTAAAATAACATAATTTTATAATTTTAATGAAACTTAAATTTTAAAATATAGGTTTTAACATATAATAAATTATTAATTTTAAGTTTCATCACACCCCCACACTATCTTATTACTAGTCCTTTAGTAATAAAATTTATCGAAAAATCACAACCCACAACCTAGATTCTTAGTTCCTTTTATATATTCAAATATACGAACATATTCATTTTAAAAACAAACTCATATACCGATTTATATATATATATATTTTCATTTAATATAATAATATATAATTAGATGTGTTTTTATTATTATTTTCACTTATTATTTTCGCATAATATATAAAATAACAATATATATATATTTTTTTAATTTCTAAATTTTTTTATGATAATATAGTCCAAAAGATAATTCACACCACCCACCATAACATGTCTAATATCGAGAATTTTTTTTAAAAGCCTCAACTCCATATTCTTTCAGGTCAAAATATTTAATGGATAGCTGATTTACACTCATGGAGTTGGAATGAATATTAACTCTCATTGAAAAAGGCTAATTATTAAAGCAAACAATTAAATAAACTAATATTGAAAACAAAATATGAAAATTTATAAAGAATAAAATCTCTTTTTTTTTCTTTTTTCTTTTTTTCTTTTTCTATTTTTTTATTAACGTGGCTGCAAAGTTTTACAATAAAATAATTTTTTTTATCCAAACATTTTACCATAAATGTCTATATATATAAACATTTATATAACAGATACATTCGACTATCTTTGAAACTTATCTAACACAAACAAATCTTCTTTTTTTTTTATAGAACATATTGATTGATGGTTTTTTTTAGAACACATTTATAGTACATCAATCAAATCTAGAAAAAACAATTACAACAAATAACTTTTCAGTCCGTTATTTATCTTCAATTTTTTTTAATAATTAATATATTTTTTATAGAGGAGTTATATTCTTNATATATATATATACAAATTGGTACATATGAAAAACTAATTTTTCTTGTAATCTGTAATTTGAATATATTGAATATTAAAATCTAGAGTATTGTGATTTTACAATAATTATTAACTAATGCGTCTCAGGTACATTTTACTGACACCTTACTCGTCATTGAACTAAAAATTATTATTATTATTATTACTATATATATGAATATATACATATTTTTTATTTTTATATAAAAACAAACTAAGAGGAGAAGAAGAAGAGGAGATTTTTAATACCATAAAGAGAAAAAAAAATTAAAACATACCGTTGAATCACAAGTTCAGCATCACGTGAATTTTCTTTTCTTACTCTTGGATGCTGGCCAATTAAGTTGAGATAAGAATGGATCTGGTTCATGACTAAATCTTTGCAGTAAATCAATAAGTTCACCTTCACTTGTAGCAGAAACTAACATCCTTCGCAAAGCTAATGAAATAAATCCCTGTTCCACAACATCATTAAGAAACGATAGCAGTTTATCATAATAATTGTTAACATTTAACAAACAATTGGCCTATTGTGGATATTTAATTGTGCCCAACAAACAGTATGAAATATTTCTTCCAAAGTACCGAAACCTCCTGGCAAAGCAATGAAAGCATCAGAATGTTCAATCATTTGAGTAATTCGTTCATACACGTTGTCCACTTTCATTTCTTCTCCTATTGTTGGTGCAGTAAGACTGGCTAAGGTAATCGGAATAATGCCTAAGCCTTCACTTCCACCTGCATGCGCAGCTTTTGCAACTTTTCCCATGAGACCAACTTCACCACCACTACCATATACCAAATGAATTTTTTTTTAGCAAATGTTATTCCAAGTTTTTCTGCTACCTCTTCATAAATTGAATCTTTTCTCGCACTAGATCTACAAAATACACAAATATTTTTGATTTTACTTACCGTCGACGTCGACATATTGAGAGATATGTTTTCTGCACTTCCACCTGCATGCCATATGAATTTATAAGCGTACATGCCAAAAGTCAATATTTGAACAGGAAATTATTATTATTAAAAGAAAATAAAAATGACATAAATTAAAACACATATATACAGCGTAGTTGTGATTGTGGCTCACATCTTTCTCTGATTTTACGTTCAGTAACGACTTCAACGCTTTCTATGAGTCGAGTATATGCTTCCCATCCAATTTTCTTATAAATTGGCAAACAGGTTCTTTTAGTGTCAGATTCCCGAGACGAAATTGTATAAATATATTTACTTATCTAAACAGATATTTGTTACTACAGTAGGATCTTTATAAGGCTGATTCCACCGTCCATATTGATATTTCTCATGTTGAAATTGCCACCATAGTTTAAGAAGTTCATTTTGCACGTACCCACTAGAATGCGTATCAAGAACCTCTAGAAAATTATCCAAAGGCTCTTTACTCAGACCATTCTTAATGAATAAAATTTTATCTTCTCTATTTATTGATGTCATTCCAACATTTTTGCATTTCCCTTTACAAGTCCACCTTGCACATTTATGACATCCACCTAGACGTTTAGCTCTTCGCTTTTTGGCATATGTGCTTTTACCAAATCCTGGAAAATGTCTTATTATTATTTCACTTGCTTTCCCAACCAATCGGACTTTTGCTTCAATTATCAAACGGATAACATTCGGTATGCCATATGACATTATCAACCTTAGTTGCTCACATCTAGCTTTATAAATTTTTTTCAACACATTATCAGGTAAACACGCAAAATATTTACGAAGATTCACAATACAAGCATCCATATATTATTATTATTATTATTATTATTATTATTATTATTATATATTTCAATTATTTTGGGAAAAATGAAAAAACCGACTTAGATAGTCACGGAGTTCCGTTATCCGCCACTTGACCGGGAAATGAACTAGAATCTGCAAAAAAACAAAATGAAAATATGAAACAACTATTATGGACCTCATAAAGGCATAAAATTATCATTAAGAATTTCATTTTCTATAAAAGGCTTAAGTCTTTGCCCATTAACTTTAAACACGTCATTATTTTTAGGATTTTCAATATCAACAGCACCATGAGGATAAACAAATTTAACTATAAATGGTCCTGACCATCTTGATCTTAGTTTTCCTGGAAATAAATGCAAACGAGAATTATAAAGTAAAACTTTTTGTCGAATTTCAAATGATTTTCTCATAATATTTTTATCATGAAAGGCTTTAGTTTTATCTTTATAAATCTTTGAATTTTCATATGCATCATTTCTTAATTCTTCAAGTTCATTTAATTGCAATTTTCTTAATTTAGATGCATCATCTAAATTAATATTAAATGCTTTAATTGCCCACTAAGCTTTATGTTTAAGTTCAACAGGTAAATGACAATGCTTACCAAAAACTAACCTATATGGTGACATCCCTAATGTTGTCTTAAGTGCAGTTCTATATGCCCATAATGCATCAGTTAATCTTAAAGACCAATCTTTTCGATTTGGATTAACTATTTATTCTAAAATTTGTTTAATTTCTCTATTTGCAAGTTCAACTTGACCATTACTTTGAGGATGATATGGGGTAGAAACTTTATGTGTAATGTCATATTTTCTTAACAAAGAAGAAAATGATTTATTCATAAAATGACTTCCCCCATCACTATTTATTGCTCTAGGTATTTTAAATCGACTAAAAATATTTTANGCTGTTTTATTGGATGAAAAATGACCTCCACATGCTTCAGAATGACAAAATTTAATAACATTACTTACTTCATTGTCGGGTATGCATCGTCAAAAAATTTGGTCAGGACAATACTTAAACAAGTAAGGATCATCCCAATAAAATTTTTTAACTTCTATCAAGAATTTATTCTTATCCTATGAATTCCAATGAGAAGGCATTTTATTTGTCACAATAAAATTTACAATGTTAGCAAACCAGGAAATAATAGTAGCATAAAACAACTGATCATCTGGAAAATTTTCATTTATTGGTATTTCATTATGAGATGATTCAGTCATTATTCTAGATAAATGATCGGCTACGAAATTTTTTTTCCTTTTTTATCTTTAATTATAATATCAAATTCTTGTAACAATAAAATCCACCGTATTAATCTTGGCTTAGCATCTTGTTTATTTGATAAATATTTTACGGCAGAATGATCAGTGTACACAATAGTAGTAGAACCAATTAAATAAGATCGAAATTTATCTAATACAAATACTACTGAAAGTAATTCTTTTTCAGTAATTGAATAATTTATTTGGGCACTATTTAAGGTTCTACTAGCATAATAGATTGCATACGGTTTTCCTTCTTTTCTTTGTCCTAACACAGCTCCTATATCATAATCACTTACATCACACATTAATTCAAATGGTAAAGACCAATGTAGATCCCGTAAATTTACTACGTATAAGCCATGCATAATTTCTAGCATTTAAAGTAAAATGATTTTTATTATTATTGCATGAGTATTTATTCTTTCCTTTAAATTTAATTATTTTATGCAGTAGTTTAATTTTTATCCTTTCAGTTAATTCAGTGAGGCCGGACTGGAGTGGGAGTTTTGAGATAAATTTTAATAGTGAGAAAACATTCCCAGAATTTATTTTAGGTAGCTAATAAGTTAATTTAAGTTAAAAGAAGGTTTAAGGAATTATTTAAGTAACTTGAGGTAAGTAGGAAATAAGTTCATTTAGGTTCCATAATTAAGGTGTTAATTCACTAAATTATTTAAAGGATAGGTAAGGCTCTAAAGATTTAAAATACACTAACTAAACAATATTTCCCTTTCATTTTTTATTGCAAATTTTGGCCACCCCTTTGGTGATCAAACAATTCTTTGACAACTCACCACCTTTGACTCTTTCTTTATGATTTCTTGGCATGATAATCCTTTCATTTATTAACCACCATTAATTAATATTAGATCATTATCCTAGCCTTGGTGGACGTGTAGAATCGGTCACTCCATTTCCCTCTCCAACAATCATTTTTGATATCCAACCATTTCAAATTCAAAAGAGAGGAAGGCTTGGTCTTGCCACCCCTTTGATATTGCAACTCCCTCACTCTCCTAACCATCATTTCCTCTCCCTTGCACCGAAAATTTGAGAGAATTTCAGAGCATTTTTCGTGAGCCTCATAGCTTGAGTAAGAGAGAAAATAATTGAGTAGAAGGAAGATCTAGAAGATCACTCCGCCTCCTCCGCGCCGCGTCGTCGTTTCGTTCGTTTTTCTTTCAAAACAAACCAAGGCATGTATATATTTTTATTTGCTCTTCAATCAAGCCATATTAGTATTTTGAAACAACATACTCATTATTTGATTCAAGCAAAAACCGAAATTTACAGCAAGTTATTGTACAAAAAAATTTTTGCACAGTTTTTTTTTCCTACACTACATGCTTCACGGGTTGCATTGTTTTGATGGTTTCATGGTATGGTTCGATTCCAGGCTTCCAAGGCTGCTCCTAGGCATGTACTAGGACATGTTGGGAAAACGTTTGTCCATTGGTTCGAGTCTCATACAAGTCTAAATCCAGAAATGACAGCAACACCCCATTAAGTGTCATCTTGTGCTCGATTTTTTTTTAGTTGCTGTCCATAGAGAAAGTTTCTGATCTTGGCTGCCCTAGGGGCCTATAGCCATGGTTAGAACACTTCCCTATCATGTCTAAGACATGAACAAGTTTCCCTTTTGAGGCTTGGTCCATGGTGGAATCAGTTTTTAAATCAAACAACGAGAACAACCCCTTCGACCCTTTTAATTTCTGCATGTGTCCTCTCGGTTTTGTGTGTTGGTGCGTATCTTGGTTGGCTCTTTAGCCCTTAGCCATGGTTCAAACCATACCCTAGGATGTTGGTAAGAGCCTCTGGTTGGTGGTTCAAGCCCCAATGGCTGGTAGTCTCTAAAACGACACAAGGAAGCGAAGGCACGGCTGCTGGAATTTCTGGACAGAAACTTGCTGCTTTGGTTCAGTGGCTTGTTCGAGTTCTTGGTTGGCTTTTAGCCTATGGCCTTGGACTGGACAGTGCCTCATCAAGTTAGAAAAGTCATGTTTTTGGCCGTTTGTGATTCGGATCATTTTAGAGGTCGTACGAGAAATTTCGATGCGATGTGCAAAATTGACTCTCGAAAGAGCGTTTCATGTTTTGGCCTCCATTCACCAAAATTTCGGCCCTTACCATGTTAGGAGCATGATTTCATCATTTTAAGTGTATTTTAATCATGACTAAATTATGGTTTGGTGTTGGTTTGGGTTGGCACGGAGTCATGATTAAATACGAAGTTGTTGGGCGTAATTGTCTAGTTTTTGGATTAAATTATAAAGTTTGGTCAGGAAAAATCATTTGCATATTTTTCATGTTATATTTAGGTTGCAGCGAGCTTGGGAACGATTCAACCCATGTGGTAAAATTATTATAGGATATTTAATTACGCCATTTAAT
The DNA here is from genome assembly GCF_012295235.1 of Primulina huaijiensis. Taxonomy (NCBI): domain Eukaryota; kingdom Viridiplantae; phylum Streptophyta; class Magnoliopsida; order Lamiales; family Gesneriaceae; genus Primulina; species Primulina huaijiensis. The sequence goes on from NC_133313.1 coordinate 12,381,183, forward strand.
TATATTACGTGCATGAAAATATAAAATGTTCATTTTTGAGATTTATGCGATATTGCTTGTGGCCATTTCACTATCATGGGATTATTGCATCACCCGGTCGTCTGTTACCGGTCAGTTCAGTTCAGTTCAGTTCCACCCAGTATACTGTGGCATTAGTCTGATCAGACAAACATTACTTCACTCGGTCGTCAGTTACCAGTCAGTTCAGTTCAGTTCAGTGCAGGGGCCACTTGCGTAGACCATAATCTCATCAGAAAATTATTACATGCTATTTCATTACAGGGCTCCAAGGAGCAAACATTTTCACTATGATTTTCAGTTCAGTTATGCACGTACTATAATTAATCATGACACGATATTTTACGTTATGCCTCACGACATGATATTTTCACTTGCATGCAATTTTACTATATTATTTACTCGTTATTTACGATATATGCATGCTGAGTCTTTAGACTCACTAGACTTAATTGTTGTAGGTACTGATGATGTCGGGACCGAGGGCGAGGACCAGTGAGCCATCGAGGGTCGGCAGTAGTGGAATCCGAGGACCTCATTTTCAGCATTCACTATTTTTATGCTCAAACATTTTTATCAGCTGGTGGATTACTTTAACTTTTTATTTTGCGAACAATAATTTCTTCCGCTGCTATTTTGAACAGTTAACTTGATTTATCAGTTTGTTTGATGAATGAAGCATTTTAATTATTTTAAAAAGAAAATTTTAAATTTTCCGCAAATTTCCAAACACGAAGTTTCGGGCCATTATAACCAATCTGGAGGTTGTAAAATAGGTGATGTAATTAAAAGATTGATTATTTTTTTAAAAGCATTTTCACATTTCTGAGTTCATTCAAATTGTGTATCTTTTGTTAAAAGATTCGAAATTGGTTTAGATATTATGCTGAAATTTTTTATAAACCTTCTATAAAAACCTGCATGACCCAAGAATGATCGAACTTCTTTGACCGTTTTTGTTGATGTTAAATTAGCAATAACATCAACTTTGGCTCTATCAACTTCAATTCTTTTTTCAGATATCACATGAACTAACACAATCGCAGATTTAACCATATAATGACATTTTTCCCAATTTAAAACAAGAATTTTTTCTTCACATCATTTTAATACTTCTTCTAGGTTTTTAAGACAATTTTCAAATGAGTTTCCAAACACAGTTATATCATCCATAAAAACTTCTACAAATTCTTCAATCATATCACTGAAAATACTTAACATGCATATTTGAAAAGTAGCCGGAGCATTACATAATCCAAATGCATTCTTTTAAATGCAAAAGTTCCGAAAGGACAAGTGAATTTGATCTAATGATATAGGTATTTGATAATACCCCGAATACCCATCAAGAAAACAATAATAAGAATTTCTTGCTACTTTTTCTAGAATTTGATCTACAAATGGTAGTGGAAAATGATCTTTTCTAGTTGCATCATTTAATTTTCTATAATCAATACACATACGCCAGCTAGATGGAATCCTAGCTTGTAATAACTCTCTCTTTTCAATTTTTATAACAGTGATGCCTGACTTTTTAGGTACTACTTTTGTTGGACTTACCCATTTACTATATGAGATTGGATAGATAATTCCAGCGTCTAATAGTTTTAATACTTCATTTTTAACAACTTCCTTCATATGTGGATTTAACCTTCTTTGTGGTTGTTGATATGTTTTAGCATTTTCTTCCAAGTGAATTTTATGTGTGCAAATTAAAGGATTTATACTTTTCATATCTTTCAAAGTCCATCCAATTGCATTTTTATATTTTTAAATAATTTAATTAAATCTTCTTCTTGATTTGGTAGAAGAGTAGAAGAAATTACTACAGGAAATGTTTTATTTTCACTAAGAAATACATATTTCAATTCGAATGGTAAAACTTTTAATTCAAGTTTTGTATTATCATCTTCTTTAAAATTATTTTCAGACTCAAAACTTTCTATTGAAAAGCTTCAGATTGTTGATTTATGTTTTCTTCTTGGATATTTTCTTCCACAATTGTTTCAATTTCATTATCATATTCATTTTCATTAATACTTGGTTGTTTACATAAATTGAACACATTAAGTTCTAGAGTCATATTTCCAAAAGACAATTTCATTATTCCATTTCGACAATTAATTACAGCATTTGAAGTTGCTAGAAATGGTCGTCCCAATATTACTGGAATTTCATTATGTACTTCTATTGATTGTGTATCCAAAACAATAAAATCTACAGGATATATGAATTTATCAACTTGAACCAACACATCTTGTACAATACCTCTAGGTATTTCGATTGACCTATCCTCCAGTAAGAGAGTAACAGAAGTGGGTTTTAATTCTCCTAAATTAAGTTTTTCATAAACTGAATAAGGAAGTAAATTCACACTTGCTCCCAAATCTAACAAAGCTTTTTTAATTTTATTTTTTCCAATAATACATGAAATTGTTGTACAACCAGGATCTTTATATTTTAAACTAGAATTATTTTGAAGAATAGAACTCACTTGTTCAACCAAGAATGCTTTCTTCTTCACATGCAATTTTCTCTTCACAGTACATAAGTCTTTTAAAAATTTTTCATATGAAGGTACTTGTTTAATAGCATCTAATAATGGAATATTTATCTTTACTTGTTTAAAAACTTCATAGATATCAGAATCATTTTTTTGTTTTATATGATTTGTTAATGCATGAGGAAATGGTGCAGGTTTATTTGATTCATTTACTATTTCAGATGATTTATCATTCAACATATTATTTTTAGAATTTAAGGTATCATCATTCTCAAAAGTATCAGGATTATCATCCTTACTCTTTGATTTTAAATGATCCTTGTTTTCATTACTATATGGATCATTAACTATTTTACCACTTCTAAGGGTAATAACAGATTTTATTTGATCAATTTTTTCATTTTTTAATTCTTGATTTTGAATTTTAGGATTAGGTTGAGGTTGAGATGGAAATTTTCCTTTTTCATGATGTAATGCCCGAATTTCGAAAAAAATAAAATTGTGGCAGTAGTTGTGATGGTTTATGGCTTTACGTTATGGTATGAATGGTAATAAATGTTATAGAATAGAATAGATAATGGATGAGTAGAATCAAAGATTGAATTTGAGCTAAATAGGTAATGGAAGTGCAGAAACGGTATGAAAAATGTGGCAGTAGTTGTGGTTTTTAGCATAATGTTTTGTATATTGATTCAATTGATGTGAGGTCACTTTTATTAGAAAGATAAGACATAAGGCTATAACTTTCTTATTTTGATTTTTGGTCAAATCATTAGGGAAGATGAGCCAAAAGCGCCCCGAAGTGTGTCCTGCGTATCGTCGTTCCTACAATGATACATGTTGGAAGATTGAGCATAACGTTTTACTCAGACCTCCAAATGACATAAGGCTAACTGAAGTTAAAAATGCGTTCTTGGCAGAATACTGCGCGCCCCTACGCAGGATCCGGCACAATGGCACGCCCAGTGCTGAAATTTTTGGTGTTGGGCAGTATGGTGCGCGCACCTGCGCCAAAACACGCGCCATGGTGCCCAGCACTTGTACAAAAAACGTGTTTTGAGGTTTGGATGGTATAAAATAGATTGGGGAATGATTTTTGTATCATTTCTTCTCCTTCTCTTCTCTCTATCGGTTTGGAAGCTAGGGTTCCTCATTTCTCCTTCAATCCAATTTCTTCCACGACATTAATCTTTGATTGAAGCCTTAATCTTTGTTTGGAGATTTGAAGTTCTTCTCCTCAAGAGTTTAGAAGCAAGGTAAGAAGGCTTATTTCCTTGGGTAAGTGATTGAAGGGAAAACAATGGGTTGTTTGGTTTGAGTGTTGAGGTAAAGTTTTTAATATAATGATTGATGGTATTGTATGTATTGATATTTTGGAAAAGAAATGGAATTGTAGAGGAGCTAACACTTTAGCACGCACGTCACGTGTTTGACAAAATGATTCAATGAATGTTTTTATGTCATATTACGGTTAAGAAATTATATGGATTCCTTCTTTACACAATTGTTGGGATTTGAGTTTTCTTGAATATCAAAATTGCGGATCTTGATTCGAAGCATTATTGAATTAATTATGAATTTTGTACAGAAATTGTTCTGTTTTGATAAATGATCCAAGTTCTTGAGTTATAGTAGACTTCGAAGGTTCAAGACTTCTCACCTACACATTTCGATCTTCTTTTGGTAATATTTGAAAGGTATGTTACGATCGTTAACATACGAGGTAAAAGTATCATTTTTATTTTAAATTGAAAATTCTATGGCTAGATGAATTACTTGTGATTTGATGATGATTGTGGCCTTGAGATGAGTTTATTATAATATCAAAATGATGATATTGATTTGCATCATTACATTGCATATTGAGCCACTTGTTAATTCAGATTTGATATGGCGGAGGTCGCCTTGATTTATTGATTTGTTGGACGTATGTGTTAGAGTAGGTGCACGTCGAGCCAAGTGTTGGCCGAGTGTTCACAATGAAACTCTATGTATAAGCAATCTTTATTTTAATAATATTTGAAATTATTGTTTTGGCACATCTTTATCTGTATACCCATGCTAGTTGCATAGATAAAGCCCTTGAATATACAAATAGTAGAAAGAATATGAGATGCTCATATGATGAGTATCATGAAACTCATATTTGGAATACTGTATATTCTAAACGGTTCCTAGTCGATTCAGCCGCCGCTAAGAAGGATATAGGCCGCTCGAGCTTGAGACTAGTATCTGCGATGTGAGTACCATGTTTCATTGGTAGGGGACATTGTGATGTCCGAGCATGCAGATAGGTGCTCCTGGTAGAGTGCACTGAACAACCCTCCATTAAAGGACTTTCCAAGTGGTTCTCACTTATCGAGTGGAAAAGTCCTAGTTTATGGTTGTACACCATTAGTCCTTATGACCCGGGACAACATTGAGACTCTATGTGCTAGAATTACACTTTGACTTGTTTACCGACTCTCATGGGGTCATCAGGTGGCAAGGTTGGGTGTTCTGTCGAAACATATAGGAGTCGATGCATTGTAGTCGGGGATTCACCGCTTACCTACGGGTATGGATATCCTATGTGTTTTTCATGTATATGTAGTTTGAAATCTCTGATCAGAGTATGGTGGTAATTATGAAAGGGGTTTCATAGATTACACCATCGATGCAACTACGACATGACACATAGTATCGATTCATTGACAACTCTCGATATACCAATGGTTGTCGAATCGGTCGGGATATATGAGTTGAAGGGACCGTACTGTACGCTAACCATAATTGAATGGTTCTTGCAGGCACTATCATTTGATACCTAGGGAATCATGTAAGCGATGCTGCTAGGCGTTTAACATGATTGGTTGGGTACTATCAGACTTGAGTTCTGACGTTCTTATTATCAAGGAGTTGATAAATAAGAATGGAGCAATTGGGGTATGCTCATATAAGGACATGTTTAGTCCGAATCACATGGAGATGTGAACCCACGGCTAGTTGTATCAATGAACCATTGAGGGCCACACAAGTACTAGCTTTCTAGATCCCGTTGAGAAGTAAAATAGTTCAATGTGTTGAACGGCTTATAAAGGAGTTTATAAGCGTAAGGAAAATTAGAAGTATGACTTCTATAAAGGAGAAAATAGTTCAATGTGTTGAACGGCTTATAAATGAGTTTATAGGCGTAAGGAAAAATAGAAGTATGACTTCTATGAGAGAAATGTAATTTTAATTTATGAATGTGTTCTTAAATTAAAATTTGGCCAAATAAATAATGTATTTGAAAATTGTGATTTTCATAAACATTATTATGGACTAAATTAAATTAATTCAAGTGTTGAATTAATTAAACACTAGTGGACCTAGTAGAGTCCAAATAATTAAATTAATTCAAGTGTTGAATTGATTAAATCATATTGAGTCTTGTAGAGCTCAATTTAAATAAATTATTTAACTAGTGGACTTGAGTAAATTCAAGTAATGTTTAATTAGTCTCAAAAATGTTTGAGATAATTAAATTAAGTCCATGGGTTTTTAATTTGTTAAAAACCATATAATATTTGCATGTATGGGAGGTGAAAGGTTGGGAGACAACTTTTTGTATAACCAAGGCTTGGCATGCAACTTTTTTACTTTAACTTTTCCCACAACCAAAAAAATGTCTCTCCTTCTCTCCTAGCATGAATAGTGGCCGAAAATACTATTCATTCTCTCCATTTTTTTGTTCTTCAATGGTTGGAGAAAACACTCACTTCTCAAAGAAAAATCCTCATATTTTTCTAGTGCAAAATATGAGGGGATCTACCTAGTTGGTGGTGGACTTTATTTTAGAGCAAGGAGTGCTCTTTGGAAGCTTGTAGAAGTTCTTGCCATACAAGAGCTAAGGTGTTTACACCTTAGTTGGAGCCATACATCAATCCTTGTAATTGATAGGTACATTTCTTAACACACTATGAATGTCATTTTGTGTTTATTGTATTTGCTACACAAGAATGTTGGTGGCCGAAAATTTTATGCTAAAATCAAAATTTTTGTGCTTCCGTTGCATTTCCGGTCACCGTAACCGATCCCCTTTCAGTATGGGGCTATAGTTGAGTTGGCATAGTGTATGCGGAGGTCGCTGTTATGGCCTGAACACTCTCTATATGCGCACCATAGTCCTGGGATTGTAGAACACAGCACCCCACCTCGAGCGGATGAGTCGGTGGATGTTGTTGGGGGATTCTCTTTCCATGGGTACCCTATGACCAGATGATTCACTTGATCTTGAGATTTATTAATAGCCCACAGCTTCTGATCATGCATTGCATTATATTGCATCTTAAAAATTTCATGTGAACTATTTGTCATTTTAAATCTCATATGTTATTGATTGTATCATACTGGGTTTATACTCACCGGCACATCGGCTACCTCTTGTTTTCATGTGCTCGACGGTAGGTGAGGCAAGGCTTGGGATGCCAGAGTCCAGCTCCAAGCGAGGAGATACGAGTTAGAGTGGGATTCTCGGGTCTTAGGAGCTATTTTATGATGTTGGGATTACATTGGTTCATTAGTTTATTTTGGCATGTTGAAAATTATATTTCAAACATTTGAGACATTTAAATTATATTGACGATGTTTATGTGGATTTGTGAACCACAAATTATGTATTTTACTCTATCATTTGGTTTGTTACAATTATAATTATTAGTATTAGATATCGGACCCGGGGCCCCACATTAGGTGATATCAGAGCGTAAGATATTCGGGAACAGGGTAGATCGAGTCACTTAGAATTGATTGATCATGTGATATATTTGTTAGCATTTTCCTTGGGCTATGATGTGAAATACATGATTTAAATTGAGATATTATATTGTTGAGTTTTATTCGAGATTTTTGAGATTGTTGAGTCTCGAGAGCCAGAGATGATTGATACAAGATTGAGATGATTGTGATTTTGTGCTTTTATATGTGTTTGATCTATTGTATATCAGACATGGCTACTCGAGGTAGAGGTCGTGGTAGACATAGACAGAACGTACCAGTGGCACAAGATCAGGGCAGTGCTACTCATACTCAGATGAATATAACTCCGACTCCGATGGAGATACTGTTAGCCAGATTTCAGTCTTTGCACCCACCGATGATGAAGGGTACGGAGAATGCATTAGAGTGTGAGAAATGGTTGGAGAATATGGGCCAATTATTTGAATCTCTTGAGTATCCAGATGATCGTAGAATCAAGTTAGTTGTTCATCAGTTATTGGATATTGCTAAGAGTTGATGGATCATGACCAAGAAAGCTTTAGAGGGTCGAGATACGATTGTTACCTGGGATATTTTTAAATCTGAATTTTATCAGCGTTTCTTTCCTACCTCTTACAGGAAAGATAGGGGAGCCGAGTTTGAAAATTTAAAGCAGGGAAATTTGAATATTGAGGAATATGTTGCTAAGTTCTCAAATTTACTGAGATTTGCTCCTCATGTAGCATCTGATGAAGAAGCTAAGGCCGATCACTTCATAAATGGTCTTAACCCTGATATCTTTACCTTTGTTAATACCGGAAGGCCTAACACTTTTGCTGAGGCTCTTGATCGAGCCAAGGGAGCTGAAACCGGAATCATTACGCAGAGAGGTTCTCAGATGCAACGACCCCAACAGCCACAGTATAGACAGAAGTTCAGACAGGGTAATAATGGCGGTAACAGTGGTAACATAAGAGAGCAGTTTCGGGCTAGAGGCAAGCAATTTAAGAGGCATGGCAGTAATTTTTCGCGTTTTAGGGGATCGAGACAGTCTGGTTCAGTTCAGAGCACTGGTTATTCAAGTCCGACTTGTGGTCAGTGTGGTGGTAGACATTATACCGATCAGTGTATAGGAATCTCGGGAGCTTGCCACTTGTGTAACCAGGTGGGACACTATGCTCGAGTGTGTCCTAACCGTGGCAGTGATATGTCTCAGAGTGGGGGATCATCGACTCAGACACCTCACCAGAATCGTCAGAACCATACAGTTCATTCATATCAGCAGTCAAACCGATCAGATCAGAACAAACATAGTGGTAGCCACAGGGTAGGATATCCACTAGACAACAGGGTCGAGTTTTTGCACTCACGAAGGATGAGGCACATAATGCTCCAGATAATGTCATTGCAGGTAATTGTTTTCTCTCAGGTTATCTCGCTTATGTTTTGATGGATACCGGTGCATCACATACTTTCATAGCTGAGCACTTTGTCTCATTGCATTCACTGCATTCTATGCCATTATCATCCACATTATCTATTTCTACTCCACTGGACAAAGTGATGAGGTCAGCAGAAATGATAAGTGGTTGTGAATTTCGTTATGAGGATAATGTCATTGAGCTTGATTGTATTGTGTTGGAGATGTCTGATTTTGACTACATACTTGGTATTGACATGTTGACAAGATACAGGGCTACTGTAGACTGTTTTCAGAAGATTGTTAAGTTTAGGCCTGATATGACAGATCACTGGACATTCTATGGTAAGGGTTCTCGAGCTAAGATTCTTTTGATATCTGTTTTGTCCATGACTCGTTTGTTGCAGAAAGGAGCAGAATGTTTCTTGGTTTATGCAATTGATATTTCAAGGTCAGTACCTAAATTGGCAGATATTCCAATTGTTAGTGAATTTTCAGATGTATTTCCAGATGAAATTCCAGGATTTCCTCCAGTCCGAGAGATTGAGTTCAACATTGAGTTGATGCCAGGTACACAGCCTATTTCTAGAGCTCCTTATAGGATGGCGCCAATTGAACTGAAGGAACTAAAGGAACAACTTGAGGATCTATTGGCTAAGGGATATATAAGACCAAGTGTTTCACCTTGGGGTGCTCCGGTTTTATTCGTGAAGAAGAAAGATGGGTCTATGAGGCTTTGGGTCGATTATAGACATTTGAATAAAGCCACAGTAAAGAATAAGTATCCTTTGCCAAGGATTGATGATCTCTTTGACCAGTTGCAGGGTTCTTCTGTATATTCTAAGATTGATTTAAGATCTGGATATCATCAGTTAAGAGTTAGAGAGACAGATGTGCCTAAGACTGCTTTTCGTACCAGGTATGGGCATTTTGAATTTTTGGTTATGCCTTTTGGGTTGACCAATGCACCTGCGGTATTTATGGATTTGATGAACCGTGTGTTTCAACGGTATATAGATTAATTTGTTGTGATATTCATTGATGATATTCTTATTTATTCAAAATCTGAATTTGAGCATGCCGAACACTTGAGAGCTGTTTTGCATATTTTGAGAACTGAAAAGTTGTATGCTAAATTATCCAAATGCGAGTTTTGGCTGGATAGAGTGGTTTTTCTTGGACATGTGATTTCGAGTGCTGGTATATCAGTTGATCCGAGTAAAGTTGAGGCAGTCATCAATTGGTCTAGACCGACATCAGTTCCTGAGGTACGTAGTATTATGGGTTTGGCAGGCTATTATCGCAGATTTATTAAAGGACTCTCACAGATTGCGAGGCCAATTACCCAGCTGACACAAAAGAATGCACCATTTATTGGGTCGCAAGCATGTGAGGCTAGTTTTGTTGAACTTAAGTAGAGACTGACTAGTGCTCCAGTTCTGACTATTCCATCAGGTGTAGGAGGATTTACAGTGAACACTGATGCTTCACATCAAGGACTAGGTTGTGTATTAATGCAGCATGGCCGTGTTGTTGCCTATGCTTCACGACAGTTGAAGCCACATGAGTCTAGATACCCAGTGCATGACTTGGAACTAGCAGCAGTGGTTTATGCCTTAAAGATTTGGCGTCACTACTTGTATGGTGAGACATTTGAGATATTCACTGATCATAAGAGTTTGAAATACCTATTTTCACAAGCGGAGTTGAACATGAGACAGAGACGGAGGTTAGACTTGTTGAAAGACTATGATTGCGAAATAAAATATTATCCAGGAAAGTCTAATGCAGCAGGCGATGCATTGAGCTGAAAAGTATGTAATATGTCTTTGATCACTAGCAGTGTATCTGATTTAGTAGAAGAATGTTGTTTCTCTGGTTTGGATTTTGTAGTAGATACTCAACATGTAAAAGTATTTATGATTCAGGCATAGCCCGAGTTTTTTGTAAAAATTAAAGAGGCCCAAATGTTGGATCAAAGCATTCAGAAATCAGTTGAACTCGTTAAATCAGGACATCAATCAGAATTTCAGGTTAATAATGAGGGTATTTTGTTTGTGAATGATCGTATTGTAGTTCCTAATATTTCAGAGTTGAGGAAGCAGATTTTGCGTGATGCTCATTGCGGTAAATTCAGTGTACACCATGAAAGTAAAAAGATGTACAATGACTTGAAGAAACAATTTTGGTGGAAAAGAATGAAATCTGACATAGCAGAATTTGTATCTCGTTGTTTGAATTGTCAACAAGTGAAAGCAGAACGAAAGCGACCAGGAGGTCTTTTGCATAACCTTAAGGTTCAAGAATGGAAGTGGGACCATATCACCATGGACTTTGTCACGAAATTGCCGAGGTCGTCGAGGGGTTGCGATGCAATTTGGGTTATCGTTGACAGATTAACTAAGTCTTCGTGTTTCATTCCTTATCAGATGACATATAGGCATGATCAGATGACCAGATTGTACATCAGAGAAGTTTTGAGATTGCATGGTGTGCATAAGTCAATTGTATCAGATCGTGATCCAAGAGTTTCTTCTCATTTTTGGCAGAGTTTACAAGAGGCCCTTGGTACTCGTTTGCATTTGAGTACAGCATATCATCCTTAGACAGACGGACAGCCAGAACGTACTATTCAGACATTAGAGGATATGCTGAGAGCTGTAGTTATGGATTTTGGCATTGGTTGGCAGGATTCGTTACCACTTGTCGAGTTTTCTTATAACAACAGTTATCAAGTGAGCATTGGAATGTCACCATTTGAAGCATTATATGGCAGGAAGTGTCGATCTCCTTTGTATTGGGACGATTTATCTGAAGCACCAATTGTAGGACCTGATATGATAAGAGATATGACAGAGACGGTGAAATTGATTCAGAGTTGTATGAGAGCTGCTCAGGATAGGCAGGCTAAGTATGCGAACATCAGGAGACGGCAGTTGATTTTTGAGAAAGGTGACAGAGTTTTTCTGAAAATATCTCCTTTCCGTGGTACAGTTAGATTCGGAAAGAAGGGTAAATTATCACCGAGATTCATAGGTCCGTATGAAATTTCGGAACGTGTTGGTGATTTGGCTTATAGATTAGCGCTTCCTCCTGCGTTATCAGGTGTTCATGATGTTTTTCATGTGTCCATGTTGAGGAAATATCATCCAGATCCTTCTCATGTACTTCCACCCGATGAAGTTGAGTTAGATCAGAATTTGAGCTACATTGAGAGACCGATTAAAATTCTAGATAGAAAAGATAAGCAACTCAGAAATAAATTGATACCGTTGATAAAAGTACAGTGGAACAGACATGGTGTCGAAGAGGCAACTTGGGAATTAGAAGAGAAAATGAGACATAAATATCCAGAGTTATTCAAATGAAGTACTCTTCTATTCTCGGTTTTATTTTCAGTATTGATCATTACATCTTATACTTGAAAGAGATGAATGATTTCGAGGACGAAATCTATTTTTATAGGAGAGGAATTGTAATGCCCGAATTTCGAAAAAAATAAAATTGTAGCAGTAGTTGTGACGGTTTATGGATTTACGTTATGGTATGAATGGTAATGAATGTTATAGAATGGAATAGATAATGGATGGGTAGAATCAAAGGTTGAATTTGAGCTAAATAGGTAATGGAAGTGTAGAAACGGTATGAAAAATGTGGCAGTAGTTGTGGTTCTTAGCATAATGTTTTGTATATTGATCCAATTGATGTGATGCTACTTTTATTAGAAAGATAAGATATAAGGCTATAACTTTTTTATTTTGAGTTTTGGTCAAATCATTAGGGAAGACGAGCCAAAAGCGCCCCGAAGTGTGTCCTGAGTATCGTCGTTCCTACAATGACACATGTTGGGAGATTGAGCATAACATTTTACTCAAACCTCCAAATGACATGAGGTTAATTGGAGATGCAAGCCAAGACATAGGGCTACAACTTTGTAGTTTACCACTTTCGCAAATTCTGAAGTTAAAAATACGTTCTTGGCAGAATACTGCGCGCCCTTGCGCAGGATCCGGCGTGATGGCGCGCCCAGTGCTGAAATTTTGGGTGTTGGGTAGTATGGTGTGCGCCCCTGCGCCAAAACACGCGCCATGGTGCCCAGCCCTTGTACAAAAAACGTGTTTTGAGGTTTGGATGGTATAAAATAGATTGGGGAATGATTTTTGTATCCTTTCTTCTCCTTCTCTTCTCTCTATCGGTTTGGAAGCTAGGGTTCCTCATTTCTCCTTCAATCCAATTTCTTCCAAGACATTAATCTTTGATTGAAGCCTTAATCTTTGCTTGGATATTTGAAGTTCTTCTCCTCAAGAGTTTAGAACCAAGGTAAGAAAGTTTATTTCCTTGGGTTAGTGATTGAAGGGAAAACAATGGGTTGTTTGGTTTGAGTGTTGAGATAAAGTTGTTAATATAATGATTGATGGTATTGTATGTATTGATATTTTGGAAAAGAAATGGAATTGTAGAGGAGCTAACGCTTTAGCACGCACGTCACGTGTTTGACAAAATGATTCAATGAATGTTTTTATGTCATATTACGGTTAAGAAATGATATGGATTCCTTCTTTACACAATTGTTCGGATTTGAGTTTTCTTGAATATTAAAATTGCGGATCTTGATTTGAAGCATTATTGAATTAATTATGAATTTTGTACAGAAATTGTTTTGTTTTGATAAATGATCCAAGTTCTTGAGTTATAGTAGACTTCGAAGGTTCAAGACTTCTCACCTACACATTTCGATCTTCTTTTGGTAATATTTGAAAGGTATGTTACGATCGTTAACATACGAGGTATAAGTATCATTTTTATTTTAAATTGAAAATTCTATGGCTAGATGAATTACTTGTGATTTGATGATGATTGTGGCCTTGAGATGAGTTTATTATAATATCGAAATGATGATATTGATTTGCATCATTACATTGCATATTGACCCACTTGTTTATTCAGATTTGATATGGCGGAGGTCGCCTTAATTTATTGATTTGTATGGGGCTATAGTTGATTTGGCATAGTGTATGCGGAGGTCGCTGCTATGATATGAACACTCTCTATATGCGCACCATAGTCTCGGGATTGTAGAACACAGCACCCCACCTCGAGCGGATGAGTCGGTGGATGTTGCTGGGGGATTCTCTTTCCTTGGGTACCCTATGACCAGATGATTCACTTGATCTTGAGATTTATTAATAGCCCACAGCTTCTGATCATGCATTGCATTATATTGCATCTTTATGAATTTCATGTGAACTATTTGTCATTTTAAATCTCATATGTTATTGATTGTATCATACTGGGTTTATACTCACCGGCACGTCGGCTACCTCTAGTTTTCATGTGCTTGACGGTAGGTGAGGCAAGGCTTGGGATGCCAGATTCCAGCTCCAGGCGACGAAATACGAGTTAGAGTGGGATTCTCAGGTCTTAGGAGCTATTTTATGATGTTGGGATTACATTGGTTCATTAGTTTATTTTGGCATGTTGAAAATTATATTTCAAACATTTGAGACATTTAAATTATATTGACGATGTTTATGTAGATTTGTGAACCACAAATTATGTATTTTACTCGATCATTTGGTTTGTTACAATTATAATTATTAGTATTAGATATTGGACCTGGGGCCCCACACATGAATATTAAGTGCAGATGCAAATTTTGAAAGAGTTTCTTTCAAATCACTCATAGATTGACTGTTTTGAATATTGATAGATTCTTGCTTTTGGATAAATGCATGAATTACATCTTCAAAGTTTTTTCTTGGAGGTGTAACATAAGGAATATAACCTTGATGATTGTGGTTTTTTTGAAAATATTGTTGTGAGGGTTGTGCATTATTATCATTCCTCCAACTAAAATTAAGATGATTTTTCCATCCAAGATTATATGATGTTGAAAAAGAATCTAGTATTGGTTTTTTATAATTGTTAACATAATTTGCTTGTTCATGGAGACATTATTTAAATGAAGGTAATGTTGGACAATCTTTTGTAGCATGATCATGTGTATCACATATATGACAAACAATTTCTTGAATACTTTTTAATTGACCACTCTTTTTCATTTCTAATGACTCAATTTTTCTAGCTATAGATGCAAGTTTAGCTTGAATATCTATATCATCTTTAAGATTATAGATACCATCCCCATTTGTTGAATTATTGATTTTGGTTGTTGGTGGTTCTATTGTGCCTATATTATCCCAATTTTGAGCATTTTCTACTAATGAATCCAAATACTCCATAGCTTCATTTGGGTTTTTATCTTCAAAAGTTTCATTACACATGAATCCTATCATTTGCCTATCTTTAGGTATTAGACCTTCATAAAAGTGAGAAACTATTCTCCATGTTTCAAAACCATGATGTGGGCATGTATTAAGTAATTCTTTATATCTATCCCAACTTTGATAAAATGTTTATCCTTGTTTTTGAGAAAAAGTAGTAATTTGTCTTATAAAAGAGTTTGTTCCATGGGAAGGAAAAAACTTTTTGAGAAATTGTTGTTTCATTTCTTCCCATGATCTTATTGAACTTGATTTCAAATTTTGTAGCCATGTTTTAGCTTTATATTTTAAAGAAAAGGGGAAAAGCTTTAATCGAATTATATCCATGCTACAATTTTGATCATTATAAGTGTTACAAACTTCCTCAAATTCTCTTAGATGTAAATATGGATTTTTAAAATCTAAGCCATGAAAATTTGGTAAAAGTTGAATAATTTAAGGTTTAAAGTGTAAATTAGATGCATCAGGAGGAAAAACTAAACAAGATGGGGCACTAGTTCTAATAGGGTTCATATGGTGCCTAAGAGTTTTTAATTGATCATGTTCTTGATTATTATTATTATCATTGTTATTATTGTTATCATTATCTTGATTATTTGAATTATCATCCATGTTTAAATTATTTTCAGATACTCGAATAAGTCTACCACTTTTTTTCGACTCCAAATACTCGTACAAAAAAAACAACAAAATACTTATAAATAAAACATAATTAACAAATATAAACTTAATTTATACCTCCCCGGCAACGGCGCCAAAAACTTGCTACTACTTAAATTATAATTCACCCAAGTGTAGGTTGTCTGCAAGTAATATATTTCGTAAGTACGAGATCGATCCACAGAGAGGTTATTTTAAGTTTAAATTTATTAATTTATAGATTACCAAATGCAAGAACGAAGTTTACAAATTATAAATTTTGTCAAGGCTCGAGGATTTATTCTTGGTTTATGCAATATTGTTTAACTAAAAGTAAAACAAAAGAAACCACCATAAATAATGGTTCCAAGAAAATTAAATATTTAAACACACACCTAATATAATATAGTTCCCACTATAGAAAATACCGAATTCACCGATATTTTATACATGGTACCTATGATTATATATATAACTATATAAATATATACCTGCATAAAGTAAATGTTAAATTAAATCATTATATTTCATTTAGAACAACCGGCAGAGCCACGCTATTGCCTAAATGAAATATATGATATAATAAGTTAGTTGCGGGAAAGTAAAAGTTAGTTGCAAAAAATAAAAGTTAGTTGCGATAAAATAAATGTTAGATGCGGAAAGTAAAAGTTAGTTGCGATAAAGTAAATGTTAGATGCGGAAAGTAAAAGCTAGTTGCGATAAAGTAAATGTTAAGTACGGAAATTAAAAGTTAGTTGCGATAAAGTAAATGTTAGATTGTTAGATATTAGTATTAAATCATAATATTTCATTTTGAACAACCGGCAGAGCCACGCTATCGTCTCAATGAAATACGGGAAATTGGCCTTCAGTCCCCAGCCGTCGTTTTTTTTTTTTGTGTTTNAATAATAATTGATGAAATATTTATTGTATCAAAATTTAACAACAAATCAAGATAACCACTTTAATGCNTGTATGACATAGTACCACAATTTTGTAGGTAAGGAGTGAACCCAAACAAATGTTTTGATTGGGGATTTTTCACCAACTTCCCCAATGAAATATATCNAAATAAAGAAAGAATATACAAAATATAAACAATTTTACTTCACCAGGAATTCATCCTCTTCACCTTGACATAATAGAATTAGCTTTCCATGAGCTTACTTTTGATCAACACTAAAAACATCACTCATAATTGGGAAAATGAAAAATATATTGGAACTTAGAACTTTTATACACACTCACACTATATTTTTCAATGAGATAGAATGATTCTCAAGCTAGCACAAGGCCTCTATTTAAAAGCCAAATGAGAGAAAGGGTCAAAAATTTTATTAATTGTAATAGTAGTCTTTGTCTCCTCCAACTTCAATTCTATGTCCCTTCTTTCAATGCTTTGTTCCATGACTTTAATCACTGAATTTGACTCTGCTCAAAACAACAAACATGTGGGGAATTGTCTGTCAATGAATTTGGCCACTTGGTTCACCTCATTTGGTTAAATATTGAAATAGTTATGATTTTTTTTACTATACGCTGATCATGGTGAAAGTAAATTTGTCCTTTTGATATTTTCACAATTTGATCATCTTAACTAACTTTTTAGGCAATCATGTCTTCTGCAAAGTTGTAGATAATTTCTCAAAAATTCCAAACATGTTTGAATCACCTCCATTTGAATTTTCTAGCTTGAGTTATCATTATTTTACCAACACGTAGAAAACCTGAAAATAAAACATATTTAGTAAGACATTTAAATATAAACAAATAATACTAAAATAACATAATTTTATAATTTTAATAAAACTTAAAATTTAAAATATAGGTTTTAACATATAATAAATTATTAATTTTAAGTTTCATCAGCAGTAGAATATTCTTAGCATTGAAAACTTTGAATTTGGATGATCTTTCAGAATCATCAGCCACCAACCCTTTGATTTTCAGCAAATAGCTCAACTGAACAGCAAATCCTTTGGACTGTTTGGTGGATTGAAACATGTTTTTCAATATGTTGAAGGTGAGTTGCCTCCAGTTGAGTCTTCGTCCTGCCATGATAATGGTAAGGGCTTGAAATTTCTCCAAGGTAAGAGCAGCAAAGGATCCTGCCTTTGCTAATAACCCCTAGGCTACAATGTCAGCCAACAATTGAACCTCATGCTTTAGTTCCTTCTTTGGATCGGAAACTTTGATTTTCCGTCCATCAGCGGAGAGTTGTGTCTGCATTTCTTCAATATTTGACGCTTTAACATCAGCAAGGTGTGCCAATCCATCAGACGGAAACAAGAATATCTCACCAAAGGAGTCTTCAGATATGGTCAACAACTGACCATTGACAGTAGATGAGATGCTTCCATCCTGATTGATAAATCCACTAGAGTAGAAATAGAAAAGCTCCTTTGGATAGATCTCTTGGGAAGATTGTCCCAAGAATGTTCTGAGCCCAGCTGATAGAATCTTCTGAAATACATTCTTGACCTCGGCTTCTTTGATAGATAGGACTGAATCGAAATTGATCGCCATAGCATTCAACATATGCGCTGGAATCTGGTTGGCCATTTGAGCTGAATGATTTTCTGCAAAAAATAAGTCTTGAATTTGCTTGTGCTCTGAGAAATTTGGATAAGCGTCAGAAGAAGAACTGAAATGGAGTGGGAAAAATACTTTTGTACGTGACTGTTCGTATTATTGGACACGTGTCAGTCCATGAAAATTTTGCAATAAAAACGTGTGTTCATGTGGTAAGAACGTGTGTAGTAAACATGTGGATTATGTAAGGCCACGTTTCAACTTGTCATTTGCTGAAAGATAGCATTTAATGCTTGATAGATAGTCACGTCACTTAATTTGGAATATAAAAAAATGGTTAATTGGTTAACGTATGTGAGAAGATTAGTGGAATATTCAACTTAACGATCAGTTGTAAAACTGTGTCCTTTCAGCTGAAGAGTTACTAACTTCTGTCTTCTCGGTTAACCTCTTAAAACAAATATTCCCCCTTACTAAATGCATATAAATATTACGCGAACTTAAGCAAGATTAATTAAATAAAATCTTATGCTTGGAAGGTTAATCGTCTACTGCAGTGACTGAGCCCTTTCATCTTCCTTGACCCTGCGCTATAAATAAAAGTGGCTCAGTTAGTATCAAACATATCAGTTACGAATATTCAGCAGATAAAATGGCAGGTGCAAGTAGCTCAAGAACTCCAGATATCGCTGAAGAGTTTATGAACACTGCTCTGGAGAAACGTAAAGTTGATATGGAAGATGAGGTCTTTCATAAAATCCTTCTCTATCGGGAGGAGCTGCAAGAACTCCAGTTCCTCTATGAATGTGGAGTAGCGAACACTCCTAGAGTGTTGGCAAAGCTGGAAAAGTATAGAGAGCGTTTGCACGTCGCCGAGACGGTGAACCTCTTTGAAGATGGTTATGTCTACCAGCTGATGCTCCACAAGGAGAGGACTATTCTGGAGCGAATAGTTGTTGCTGATAGCTTTCTTAAGACTGCAACTGACGAAATATCCGATTGGATAAAAAAATGGAGGTCTTTTGTTCAAGATTAGTATTTTGGTGTAATACGCAACAATTTCTTTAAATAAAGACTCATTTTGTTTTAGATTTGTCTTTTATTTTTCTGCAATAGTTAATCTCATCAGCTGAAAAATAAGTGACTAACTGAATTATAATAACAAACTGACAAGCTAACATCAGTTAAGAATTAGATAAATAACACAAATATATTAGCAACTGAGATATAATCATGGAAAACTGATTAAGATAAATCTATTAAACCAAGTATGTTGCGAAAGTGAGAAAACTTATTCTCGGGTAGTGATTTGGTGAAGATATCAGCTGCCTGTTGCTCAGTTGAGACGTATTCCAGTCTGATGTCCTTCTTCAAGGCATGATCTCTGATGAAGTGATGCCTGACATTGATGTGCTTGGTCCTTGAGTGAAGAAATGGGTTATACGTGATAGCAATCGTGCTTGTATTATCACAAAATATAGGCGATTCTTTGGCGATGACTCCATAGTCTTTCAGTTGTTGCTGAATCCAAATCAGTTGAGCGCAGCAACTTCCAGCAGCAAGATATTCTGCTTCAGTCCTGGAAGTAGCTATGGATGTTTGCTTCTTACTGAACCAAGAGATCAGTCTGTCTCCTAGAAACTGACATGATCCACTTGTACTTTTCCGATCAAGCTTACATCCTGCATAATCTGCATCTGAATATCCAACTAAATTGAAAGATGAGTCTTTACAATACCACAACCCAACATTTTGTGTGCCCTTAAGGTATTTTAAAATCCTTTTGGCGGCTTAAAAGTGTGATTGCTTAGGATTTGCTTGAAATCGAGCACACATGCATACAGCAAATACAATATCAGGACGACTAGCAGTTAGTTACAATAATGAACCTATTAAACCTCTGTATAATGTCGCCTCAACTGATATTCCCCCTTGATCATTGTCTAGTTTGACTGATAAACTCATGGGAGTGCTTGCTGCTGAGCATGATTCCATGCCCAATTTCTTGAGTAGTTCCTTCGTATATTTGTTCTGACAGATAAAGATACCAGTTTCCAGTTTGTTCACATGCAGTCCAAGGAAAAATGTCAGTTCACTCATCATGCTCATTTCGAATTTGTCATGCATCAACTTAGCAAACTTCTCGCATAATTTGGGGTTAGTTGACCCAAATATAATATCATCAACGTAAATTTGAACAAGTAGAATATGATCATTCTTAGAGAATTTGAACAAGGTCTTATCAACTGACCCAACTGAAAAATCATGATCAGTTAGGAATTTTGAAAGCGTTTCATACCAAGCTCTTGGAGCTTGTTTCAGACCATATAAGGCTTTGTTTAAATGGTAGACATGATCAGGAAAGTATGATTGATGAAACCTGGAGATTGCTCCACATAGACTTCTTCCTGCAGCTGAACGTTTAAAAATGCGCTCTTCACATCCATCTGATAAACTTTGAAGTTCTTGAATGATGCATAGGCAAGGAATATTCAGATGGCTTCCAGTCTTGCAACTGGGGCATATGTTTCATCATAGTCAATTCCTTCTTCCTGCTTATATCCTTGTGCTACTAGTCTCGCCTTGTTGCGCACAACTGAACCATCTTCGTTCAGTTTGTTCCTATACACCCCTTTTGTACCTATAACAGTTTTTGAAAGTGGTCTTGGAATTAAGTTCGAGACATTGTTATGCGTAAACTGATTCAGCTCCTCTTGCATTGCATTTATCCAGTTTGGATCAGCAAGAGCTTCATCAGTTTTCTTTAGTTCCAATTGTGATACGAAAGCTGAATAAATAAATAAATTAAGCATCTGATTTCTTGTTCTTACCGGATCAGATGGATTACCTATCCCTAATTCCGGAGGATGTGATTTCTTCCATCAAAGTTCAGTGTTTATTGTATCCAAGTTTGTAACTGCTTCTGTATCAGTTGAAGCTTCATCAGTTGGCAGTTGAATATTCTCAATAGGCTCCTCCAACTGAACATCAGGAATAGCTTCCTGTTCAACTAGTTGTTCTAGTACTTCTGGTTCTGGTGTTTGGAGGTTGTTGTGATTGATATGATTATCTTCTACATCTTCATCCTCCAAACTGATCTCTGTAAGTCTATCAATTAGCTCAACTGGATCAGTTGGCTTATCAGTTAGAGCGTTTTCCTCGAAAACAACATGGATAGATTCTTCAACATTCAAAGAATTTTTATTAAAAACTCTATATGCTTTGCTAACTGAAGAATATCCAAGAAATATTCCCTCCGCAGATTTTGCATCAAAGGTTTTTAAATGATTTTTACCATTATCGAGAATAAAACATTTGCAGTCGAATATTTTAAAGTATGAGACCAGACTTTTTCTTCCATGTCAGATCTCATATGGTATTTTCATACGATTCTTATTAATCATCGATCTGTTCTGAGTATAACACGCAGTGTTAACTGCCTCTGCCCAAAACCTTTGAGAAATGCCCGAATCAGCAAACATTGTTCTAGTTATGATATAT
Organism: Primulina huaijiensis; assembly: GCF_012295235.1. Lineage (NCBI taxonomy): Eukaryota > Viridiplantae > Streptophyta > Magnoliopsida > Lamiales > Gesneriaceae > Primulina > Primulina huaijiensis. The sequence goes on from NC_133313.1 coordinate 12,402,799, forward strand.
GTTGTTTCATACATGCCTTATGCTTTGATATAGGCTTATATGAATTACATGTATAAATTGTTTATACTGGAATATAATTTTCACCGGAGTTATCCGGCTGTTGTTGTGTTTGTATGTGTGCATGACAACAGGTGGGACAGGATCAGGGTCAAGAAGAGGATGACAGATCGAGAATAGAGTGGTGATTCGGACTTAGAAGTAGAACTAGTTGTACAACTCTGATAAGTACACTACAAGAAAAAAGGCCTACGACAACGGTTTTTCCCCGTTGTCGTAGGCCTTTTAAAACCGTTGTTAGAAGCCCTGTGGTTAAAAGGTGTGCTCAAAGACAACGGTGAAAAACCGTTGTCGAAGACGTCTAAAGACGACGGTGAAAAACCGTTGTCTTAGATATATAAAACCGTTGTTAAACGTCATGTGGTTAAAGAATTCGTTAAAAGACAACGGTTGAGGAGTGTTGTGGTAGTTACAAAAATTAATTCGCGACGGTCATCATCCTTAACCGTCGCGAAAATTAGCGACGGTTGTAATTTAAACTGTCGCTACATTTAGCGACAGTGTTTTATAAACTTCGTCGCTAATTTTAGCGACGGTTTTGTATGCTTTTCGTCGCTAATTTATTCAGTAAATTAAAAAAAAATTCACTTTTAATATTTTAATAAATATAAAAAAAACTCACAATCTAATATGCGAACTATATTTTTTATTTATCGTTGAAAATACTATATTTTTATTTTAAAAATTTATTAAATTTTAAAGAGGAAATCGAAACTAAAATTGTGTAAGGGAGAAAAATTTTAAGTGTTGTGAAGTAGAATGGTAGAAAATGGACCGAGGGTGGGGATATTTATAGACAGTTTACGACAGTTTTGACTTTAACCGTCGCAATTCGCGACGGTAAATTTTCTAACTGTCGTCGATTTAAAATTAGCGACGCTTTTACATAAACTGTCGCTATATTTAGCGACGGATATTAGAAACCGTCGCTAAATATAGCGACGGTTAGTTATAAACCGTCGCTGATTTTAGATCAGCGACGGTATTACAAAAATTGTCGCTATATTTAGCGACGGTTTAAAAACACCGTTGCTAAATTTAGCGACAGTTCTTTTAAAACCGTCGCTATATATACATCGGCGCCAGTTTTAAGTAAAACCGTCGCTAAATTTTGCGACGGTTCTACTTTAACCGTCGCAAGATTTAAATTAGTGACGGTATAGTACAACCGTCGCTAATTTTAGCGACAGATTTAACTTAAACGGTCGCAGAATGTAATATTGACAACAAATTTATAGAAAAACCAGTTGAAAGACAACGATTTTTTACAAACCGTTGTCGTAGCTTGAAGAAAAACGCTAATAGACAATAGTTTAAAAACCGTTGTCGTTGCCCAAAAAAAAAACGCTCATAGACAACGGTTTTTAAAAACCGACGACAACGGTTTTTAAAAACCGTTTTCGTAGATATATCAAAGACAACGGTTTTAAAGAAACTGTTGTCTTTGAGCGGATTTTTTTCGGCTACGACAACGGTTTTTGTTAAAACCGTTGTTAAAAGTAAAAAGACAACGGTTTTAATAAAAACCGTTGTCTTTGTTGCGTTGTTAAAAATTAATTTTCTTGTAGTGGTAGTTGATGAATACTAGTTTGTATGATTTCTTTTGAACATGTTTTGTATTGTAAATCATGTTGTAGCTATTGAAATAGATTTTGTTCAATAACTAAAATGAAGCATAACTTGTTATAAGATTTTATACACTTGTTATGATGGGTTCTCCTTTATTGAAAAAAAAATTTAGACCTAGTTATATAATTAATCCATTTAATCCCAAAGAATGATTAAGAATTGAATTAACGTCCGTGTCCCCACACAATAAACATGGTTTTATTTTAAAATAATATATTTTTTTTAAATATATATATATATTATAAATATTTTTTTTATAAGTTTGTTCTCCCCCCAATCAGAATATGACGCTATCCTTAATGTCAAAATAACTATTAATAAACAGTACATAACGAAATATATATCACCTGAAATTTTATTGAAGATAGAAAACTGAAACAAACGCAAACCAATCCACGACTTTTGAATCAATGATCCAACTTTCTTTTCTTACTGTTTGATTGCGACCAATTGATCTTTGTTATCATCGGATCAGGCTTATAAACAAAACCTTCCAAATCATCAATTAATTGGTCAGCAGTCGAAGCAGAGATAAGCATCCTTCGTGAATTTTCTGAAATGAAATTCTGTTCCACAGATTTATCAAGAAATGTCAACAAATTGTCATAATAATTATTGATATTCAACAAGCCCACAGGTTTATCATGGATATTAAGTTATGCCCAAGAAACAGTGTGAAAAATTTCTTCTAATGTACCAAAACCACCTGGTAGTGCGATAAAAGCATCAGAATTTTCAATCATTTTGGTGATTATTTCATATAGAGAAGAAACTTTTAATTCTTCCCCAATCGTAACACCTGTAATATTTTCTTCAGCTAAAGATATAGGAATAATACCCAAAATCTGACTACCTCCAAGATGAGCAGATGTTGAAACAGATCCCATTAATCCAATATTATCTCTCCCATATACCAAGTGAATTTTTCTCTCAGCCAATATTTTTCCAAGATTATTCGCTGCTTCTACAAACATTTCATTTTTTCAAGGACCTGACCCACAAAATAAACAAATATTTTTCAATGTTTGTACAGAGGATCCAGCCATGCTTTTACTTTCTTTTTGGTATGCGAAAATAGAGAGACACATGAGAGATTTTGTAGGGGAAATATGTTATCATTAAAAAACTATGGGTCACAGCTGTAAGCAGCACTAAAAACAATAATGACACACATGCATATAGACAGTAGTGTGATTGTGGCTCACAATTTTTCTCTGGTTTTACGTCCAGAAACGGCTTCAACGCCTTCTATGAGTCGGGGATATGCTTCCCATCCAATTTTCTTATAAATTGGCAAACATGGTCTTTTTTAGTCGATTCCCAAAACTATTACGATGACGCTCGTCTTGGAATTGTTTCCATAAACGGAAAAGTTCAATATGCATGTGTCCACTAGAATGCATCTCAAGAGTCAATAAGATGTTATCTAAAGACTCTTTAATCAGCCCATTCTTAATAAAACCAATTTTATCTTCTCTCTTATTGGTAACATATCCCAAAGATCTGCATCGTTTGTCACAAGTTAATCTTGCACACTTATGACAAACCCCTAACCTTTTGACCCTTCGTTTTTTCGCATAAGTGCTTTTTCCTAATCCTGGCAAATACCAAATGAACAATGATTGTTGAACTTCTCCTCGTAATCGGACCTTAGCTTCTATTATAAGACAAATATCTTCTGGAATTCCTTTTTGCATTAGCAATCTCAATCTTTCACACCTTCCAGCATAAATTTGTCTTAGAACATTTTTAGAAACAAAGGGAAAATATTTACAAATTTGTGAGAGAATTTCATCCATTTTTAAAAGAAAAGAAATGATTTTTTTGTATCTTTAATTGTGGGAAACTGATTTAACCTACTATGAGAGTCAAGGAGTACAGTAATACGCCATTTGACCAGGAAAATAAAAAGATTAAGAAAACCTCAAATAAAAACAAACAAAATTAAATACAACACACCAAAAATCATGGATCAGAAACGAAAATAAACTCTTCTTGAAAGATTTCATTTTCTAAAAATGGTTTAAGCCTTTGTCCATTTACTTTAAAAACGTCACCATTTTTAGGATTTTCAATGTCCACATCTCCATAAGGATACACATGCTTTACAACAAATTGGCATGTTCATATTGATCGGAATTTTCCTGGGAATATGTGAAGTCGAGAATTATAAAGCAAAACTTTTTTACCAATCTCAAAAGATTTTCTAAGAATTGTTTTATCATGAAATGATTTGATTTTCGCTTTATAAATCCTTGAATTCTCATACGCGTCATTTCTGAGTTCATCAAGTTCATTAAGTTGCAATTTGCGTAATTTGCTGGCATCATCCATACTTGAATTAAAAGTTTTGATCGCCCAATAAGCTTTATGTTCCAATTCCACAAGCAAATGTTTTTCGTAAACCAACCTATAGGGAGACATATTCAATGATGTTTTAAAAGTTTTTCGATATTCCCAAAGTGCATCATTAAGTCGCAGAGACCAATCTTTTTTATTTGGGTTAACATTTTTTTCCAAAATTTGCTTTATCTCCCTATTAACTAATTCAACTTGTCCATTTGTTTGAGGATGAGAAGGAGTAATTACTTTGTGAGTAATACCATATTTTTTCATTAATGAAGCAAATGGTTTATTAACAAAGTGAGTTCCCCCATCACTTATCATGGCTCGATGAATTCCAAATCTACTAAAAATATTTTCTTTCAAAAATTTGATGACGATTTTATGATCATTAGTTCGAAATGGAATTACCTCTATCCATTTGGAAACATAATCAACTGCAACCAAAATATATAAGTATCCAAACGACGGTGGAAAAGGTCCCAGAAATAAATTCCCCAACAGTCAAAGATTTCAATTTCAATGATAGAATTCAAAGGCATCATGTTTTTTTTTGAAATCACACCCAATTTTTGACAATTTTCACATATCTTGCAAATTTCGTGAGTGTCTTTAAACAAAGTGGGCTAATAAAATCCACACTGCAAGATTTTTGCAAACGTTTTCTTTGAAAAAAAATGTCCTCCGCACACTTCTGAATGACAAAATTTAATGACACTACTTACTTCATTGTCGGGTATGCAACGTCGAAAAATTTGATCTGGACAATATTTGAACTGATACCGATCATCCCAATAAAAGTTTTTTACCTCATTAAAAAATTTTCTTTTATCTTGGGAACTCCATTGCGGTGGCATTTTTCTTGTCACAAGAAAATTTACTATATTAGCAAACCAAGGTATAGTGGTAACTAAAAATAGATGTTCATCAAGAAAATTATCATTAATTGGTGTCATTTCACAAGATGATCCTGTTACTAGTCTCGATAAATGGTCGGCTACGACATTCTCGGTTCTTTTTTTATCTATGATCGCAATGTCAAATTATTGGAGCAACAAAATCCATCGTATCAGTCGTGGCTTTGCATCCTTTTTGGTCAATAAATATCTAAAAGCAGAATGATCAGTAAACACAATAGTCGTTGATCCAATAAATTAAAACGAAATTTATCTAATGCAAATATTACCGCAAGTAGTTCTTTTTCAGTTGTGGAGTAATTCATTTGAGAATTGTTTAAAGTTCTACTTGCATAATATATCACATAATTCTTACCATTTCTTCTTTAACCCAATACTGCACCGACTGCATAATCACTCGCGTCGCACATGATTTCAAATGGTAAAAAACAATCAGGAGGTTGCATGATAGGAGCTGATGTTAAATGTCGAATGATTTTATCAAAAGCATTTCTACATTCTTGAGTCCATTCAAATGCAGTGTCTTTTGTTAAGAGGTTACAAATGGGTTTAGAGATCAAAATAAAGTCCTTTATAAACCTCTTATAAAATCCATCATATCTAAAAAATGAGCGAATATCTTTAATGGTTTTTGGAGGGGGTAAATTGGCAATGACATCAACTTTTGCTTTTGATAAAAAGGTCTTATTTACCTTCTTGATCACTTGCTAGTTTGGAAGAAATTACCACCGGATATGTTTCATCTTCTCCAAGAAATGCATACTTTAATTCTTTTGGCAAGGGTTTTAACTCTAATATGGGTGGTTCATCTTTGTTCTCATATTTTACCTCAAATTCTTTCTCTGATCCTGGTAACGAGTGATACCTGATAAAATCATCAAGATCAATTTCAATATTTTCTTTTACAATATCAATTGAACAAATATCTAATTGGTCACGAGTACTCCCTTCTTGAATGTTTTCTTCCACAAGAGTTTCAATAAGATTTTCATCTTCACTTTCATTTCTTTTGTCATGTGGTTTGCTTACAAAGAATAAAAACATTAAATTCCAAGGTCATGTTACCAAATGAAAACTTCATTATTCCATTCCTGCAATTTATAAGAGCATTAGAAGTTGGTAAAAATGGACGATCCAAAATTACAAGAATTGCATTACAAGATTCGATAGGTTTTGTATCTAAAACTATGAAATCGGCAGGATATACAAAGTTATCAACTTGGAGCAACACGTCTTCTACCAAATCTCTTGGAACTTTAACAGATCTATCGGCAAGTGTTACCGAAGTAGGTTTAACTCTCCTAGATTGAGTTCTTGATAAACTGAATATAGAAGTAAATTCATACAAGCTCCAAGATCAAGCAAATCTTTTTTAATCTTTCATTCTCCAATAAAACATGAAATAGTAGGACAACCAGGGTCTTTGTATTTCAAAGCATTATTATTTTGAATGATTGAACTTACTTGTTCGGCTAAAAATGCTTTCTTTTTCACATTCAATTTTCTTTTCACAGTGCACAAGTATTTCAAAAATTTGGCATATGATGGTACCTGTTTTATTGCATCTAATAAAGGAATATTTACTTTTACTTGTTTATAAATATAATATATATCATAATTCAAATTTTTTGTATTTTTCAATGCATGAGGGAATGGTGGTGACACTGTCTGTTGATCCTCCTCTTCGCAAGTAATGGGTTCTACTTCCTTACCCTTTGGAGTTGATTTATCATCATCTTCACAAGGTTCAAGAATGGATTTTTCCACAATCTTACCACTACAAATTATAATAACTGATTTTACCTTATCCATCGATTGAGTTCCAAAAGTTCTAGTTTGTGAATGATGATCCTTGGGATTAGGATGTGGTTGTGAAGGAAATTTACCTTTTTCATAAACATTAAGTGCAGATGCAAATTTAGCAAAAGTATCTTTCAAATCTGTCATGGTTTGAGCAGTTTGAGTATTGAAAGACTCTTGCTTTGCAAAGAAAGAATTCAATATATCTTCCAAGTTCCTTTTAGGTGGAGGAACATAATGTTAGAGTAGGCGCACGTAGAGCTAAGTGTTGGCCGAGTGTTCACAATGAAACTCTATGTATAAACAATCTTTATTTTAATAATATTTGAAATTATTTTTTTGGTACTTCTTTATCTGTATACCCATGCTAGTTGCATAGATAAAGTCCTTGAATATACAAATAGTAGAAAGAATATGAGATGCTCATATGTTGAGTATCATGAAACTCATATTTGGAATACTGTATATTCTAAACAGTTCCTAGTCCATTCAGCCGCCGTTAAGAAGGATATAGGCCGCTCGAGTTAATGACTAGTATCTGCGATGTGAGTACCATGTTTCATTGGTAGGGGACATTGTGATGTCCGAGCATGCAGATAGGTGCTCATTGTAGAGTACACTGAACAACCCTCCATAAAGGACTTTCCAAGTGTTTCTCACTTATCGAGTTGAAACGTCCTAGTTTATGGTTGTACACCATTAGTCTTTATGACCCGGGACAACATTGAGACTTTATGTGCTAGCATTGCACTTTGACTTGTTTACCGACTCATATGGGGTCATAAGGTGGCCAGGTTGGGTGTTTTGTCGAAACATATAAGATTCGATGCATTGTAGTAGGGGATTCACCGCTTACCTTCGGGTATGGATATCCTATGTGTATGTAGTATGCAATCTCTGATCAGAGTATGGTGGTAATTATGAAAGGTGTTTCATAGATTACACCATCGATGCAACTACGACATGACACATAGTATGGATTCATTGACAACTCTCAATATACCAATGGTTGTCGAATCGGCCGGGATATATGAGATGAAGGGACCGTACTGTACGCTAACCATAATTGAATGGTTCTTGCAGGCACTATCATTTGATACCTAGGGAATCATGTAAGCGATGCTGCTAGGCGTTTAACATGATTGGTTGGGTACTATCAGACTTGAGTTCTGACGTTCTTGTTATCAAGGAGGTGATAATTAAGAATGGAGCAATTGGGGTATGCTCGTATAAGGACATGTTTAGTACGAATCACATGGAGATGTGAACCCACTGCTAGTTGTATCAATGAACCATTGAGGGCAACACAAGTACTAGCTTTGTAGATCCCGTTGAGAAGTAAAATAGTTCAATGTGTTGAACGGCTTATAAAGGAGTTTATAAGCATAAGGAAAAATTGAAATATGACTTCTATGAGGGAAATGTAACTTTTAATTTGTGGAAGTGTTCCTAAATTAAAAGTTGACCAAATAAATAATGTATTTGAAAATTTTGATCTTCATAAACATTATTATAGACTAAATTAAATTAATTCAAGTGTTGAATTAATTAAACACTAGTGGACCTAGTAGAGTCCAAATAATTAAATTAATTCAAGTGTTGAATTAAGTAAATAACATTGGGCCTTGTAGAACCCAATTGTAAATAATTATTCACCTAGTGGGTTTGAGTTAAATCAAGTAAAGTTTAAATGGTATCAAATGTGTTTGAGATATTTAAATAAAAATCCATGGGCTTTGTAATTGTTACAAACCCAAATAGAATGCATGCATGGAAGGTGAAGGATTGGGAGACAACTTTTTCAATAACCAAGGCATGGCATGCACATGCCTAGTCTAACTTTTTCAACAACCAAGAAAACACTCCTCCTTCTCTCTACACTCACCTTGGCCAAAACTTTGCAAGTTTTTCTCTCCAATTTTCCTTCAACTTTCTTCTTCAATAGTTGAGGAAAAAGGGGTCTTCTCAAAAAAAAATCCTCTAATTTTTCTAGTGCAAAATTAGAGGGTATCTACCTAGTTGGTGGTGGGCTTAATTTTTTAGCAAGGAGTGCTCAAAGGAGAAGCTTGTAGATTGTCTTTCTTCAAGAGCTAAGTTGTTTACAACTTAGTTGGAGTCAAACATCAGTCCTTGTGATTGATAGGTAATATTTCTAAACACACTATGAACGTCATTTTCGTGTTTTCGTATTTGCTACACACTTAGTGGGTGCTCGGTTTTTCATGTTCTTGTTGAAACAAATTTTAAACTTCCGTTGCGCAACTGGGCACCATAACCAATCCCCTTTCACATAAGGTGCATAATTTTGAAAATTTTGTTCATTTTGGAAATATGGTTGTGAAAATTGTGCAGCATTATCATTCCTCCAACTAAAATTTGGATGATTTCGTCAACCTGGATTGTAATTTTGAGAAAATGGTTCAAAATTTGGCCATTTGAAATTGTTCAAAACAATGGCTTGTTCATGGAGACATTCTTTAAAGGAGGGCAAAGTGGGACATCACATATGTGACACGAAATTTCTTGAACAGATTTTAATTGACCATTTTTATTCAATTCAAGTGCCTCAAATTTTCTTGCCAAAGAGGTAAATCTAACTAGGAGATCATGTTCATCTTTGAGGGTGAACATACCTCCACCAGATGTGGGAGATTCATGAATCTTGTTTGATTGTTCGATTGTGACTATAGTGTCCCAATTTTGAATATTTTCAGCTAACGAATCGAGATACTCAATTGCCTCGTTTGGATATTTATCTTCAAATGTCCCATTACACATAAATTCAATCATTTGCCTATCTTTAGATGTTAAGACATCATAAAATTGAGAAACGACTCTCCAAATTTCAAAACCATGATGTGGACAAAGATTAAGCAATTATTTATACCTATCCCAACACTGATAAAACGTTTCTCCTTGTTTTTGAGTGAAAGTGATGATTTGCCTTTTGAAAGAATTTGGTCTATGAGATGAAAAAAACTTTTTCAAAAATTGTTGTAGCAATTCATCCCAAGTTCGAACGTATCCCAATCTAAGATTTTGTAGCCAAGTTTTAGCTTTATCTTTTAGAGAAAAAGGAAAAAGCTTAAGTCGAATGGTGTTCATACTACAATTTAGATCATTATATGTGTTGCACACTTCTTCAAATTCTCGTGAATGAATATATGGATTTTCAGAATCTAAGCCATAAAAGTTAGGTAAAAGTTGGATAATATCAGGCTTAAAATTAAAATGAGATGCATCAGGGGGAAAAACTAGACATAAAAGTGCACTAGTAAGTGTAGGATTCAAGTAATCTCTAAGTGTTCTTCGTCTATCATGATCATGTTGAGATTGAATTTCATCTTCATTTTCGTGGATGGGTTCTTCCGCCATGTTTTGTAAAAATAAAGGTTTATTTCGAATGAGTCGACCACTAGGTGTACGTTACCAAATTCTCATGCCAATGCAAAAGAAAAAGAAGAAAAATACACAAAATCAATAAAAATTCAAAGAAAGAAAAAAATAAACTATAAACAAGATTAAATATATTTGAAATTAAATTATATTTCCCTGGCAACGACGTCAAAAACATGATGCGACTTTGATTATTGCACTCCATTGATCAGGTTGTCCAAAAGTAGTATAATTCGATGAGTCCGAATATCGTATCCACAAGGAAGCTAATGTAATTAAAAGTCCACTACAATGTCCTTTTGTTTTGTTTTGGTTTTTTTTTAGTTGTTTGAATCTTTAATTGGTAATTTTTAATTGTTCAAATTTTAATTTAAGTAGTTGAGATTAAAGGATTCACTCTTGATATTTTAATAAAGTGAACATTAATGAACATTATTGAAATCCACTTAATAAAATGGTTCCAATATATTAAATAATCATATTTATATTATTTTATTTATTATTATCTTATAAGTATATAATATATACCAAAACTTATAAATGTCGTCAAGTATTTATTGTTCTATATATATATTTGTAAATACTAAATCAATGTTCTCACACCAAACAAACATTTAAATGGTACCAAGAAATTAATATTATAGTACATTCATATATAATAAATCAAGGCATCCACTTTAAATGGTTGGTAATACCAAACTAACATTTAAACGGTATCAATAAATTAATATTATGATATATTCATATATAATAAATCAAGGCATTCACTTTAAATGGTTGGTAATACGAAACTAACATTTAAATGGTTCCATGATGTGGACAAAGATTAAGCAATTTTTTATATCTATCCAACACTGATAAAACGTTTGTGACACCCCGAGACTAAAATAGTATTGATGACATTTTTGTAAATAAGTTGAAAAATATTCAATTTATTTTGATAAAATTTTCGTAAATAAGTTGAAAATTAATGAATTAATTTTACGGGCAAAATGATAATTAGCGACATATCTTTGTCATATGAAGTCCAAATGATTTGAAATTTGGATATAACGTAGAGAACTAAAAGATATAGAAGTTTCATGCTTTGAGTTTTGGGAAATGTGATTGTTTGACTGATCCAAAAAGATATACCGATGTTAAAATGTTAAATATTAAATATAAAAAAAATAAAAAATAAAAAGATAAATCAGAAACTTACGAGAAAGTTTCATTTCAACAGAAAGTTTTGACAGGAGAGAAAAACGAGAGAGGTGAGAGAAATAGGAGAAGAGAGTTTTCGAATTTTCTTTTCGATCGTGCGACTTATCGGTTTATCCAATCGACAAACCGACTTCAGTTCCGCGATCCTTGACACGAGGTCTTCGATTTGAGGTATAAATTTTATATTTTTGGTGATGTTTGAAATTCGTCGATTTTTGGAATACATCCGATAAATTGTTAAATCATACAGAAATTGAAAACTGTTGAATAGCATATGATTTGAACGAAGAAGAGATGATTATAGTGATGTTATTTTGAATTATTCTCAATTTATTATAATTAGAGAATTTTAATCGTTGGATTGAGATTGAATAACTATTTGTCAGTTATTATTAATTCTGATAAACATATGCGGTAGAATAACCAACAAGAAACTAAAATTTAAAGTCGGAATGGAATTATGATATGATTTGACTTTGATATGAATTTTTGAAGTTTCAAAAGATATTTGAAACTTATATTGTTGATTTTGAATGAAGTTATTGATTGAAATGAATATGTTATTGATGTAGATATGTTATTATACTGATATCTTCAAGCTACATCAACTGGAACGAAGAATTGAGGTATGTTGCGACCAGATAACATACGACAGGTATCTGTATTATATGAATATGTTTGATTGATTGAATTGAGATACTTGTCTATATGCCTTATTTGTTGAGTTGATGTGGCATACATGACATGCACGTTGAGCTATGATCCTTGGATATCCTGATATGATTTGATTTGATTATGTGGTTTGTGAACACAATGCTATGTTTGGTATTACATTACCCTTAAAGCATTGTCATTTGTGGCCCCAATGATTGATTGAGATTTGGGATTTGATGACACTTTGTCGACGTTATTATATGAGTATCCCTGATTGAGGTCGGTGTGCCAGCTCGAGCATTGATTTGATAGCGATTCGATTGATTCTGACATGTGCTCAGTGGATGGGCATTTGACCGGATACCTCCACGACATACATGCATTGCATATCATATATCATTGTTTAGTTATCTTTGGTATATATTTTGGTTGTTTCAGACTGAGCTTTGCTCACCCCAGACGGGGCTGTTCTTGTCTTTGTATGTGGACAATGACAGGTACTCCAGGATATCAGGAGACCGGATAGGGTACTTCTGGAGGGAGTCACAGTTTGAGTTGAGGTTTAGTGGTCTTTCCCAGTATATATGTTTATGTATCTATATATCGGGGCATGTCCCGAGGATATGATTTGTTGTTGTATGAGTTGTTTTGATTATGTGTGGGCATATGTTATGATGTGAGATGAAATACTATTTTTAGTATTCAGATAACATATTTTGGGCTCATTGTAAAGAAATTTAAACTCGTTTTCCGATGTAATTAATTAACCCTAATTAAATTGCATTGTAATAATGATTAGGAGTTAAGAGCCCCACACTGAGTGGTATCAGAGTGTAGCTGGGAATGCTCAATTGAGTCTTGTGTACACTTGAATAAGCTCAAATGAATTGTGCGCTTGTGTTTGATTTATTTGTATTACTTTCTCCTACTTGATTTAGTTTGAGTAAGTTGTTGGTGAGATTGATGATATGAGATGATAATGATGTGAAATTTATATTGATTTGTGATATTGATCCTCCTATTTGTAGATGGATCCCACGAATGAAACTGCGAGTAGCAGTACTGAGAGGATAGTTGGACAATTCGAAGGATTGTCCATGGATCTGGTGATGGCTCGTTTCCAGGATTTGAAACCACCGAGGTTCTTTGGCACTGAGAGTGCAGAAAGAGCAGAGGCATGGTTAAAGGATATCGAGCACTTGTTTATTATTGTGGAATACTCTAAGGCTCGGCGAATGAAACTTGCTCTCTACCAACTGAAAGACCGAGCAAAATCTTGGTGGGAAGCCGCTGAGATTGGATAAAAATAGGCCAGGATTGAAGTCACCTGGGATGTCTTCAAGGCCCCATTTTTGGAGCAGTATTCCCCTCTTTTATATTACACTGCTCAGGAGAATGAATTTAATAGTCTGCAGCAGGGAACGATGACTGTTGCGGAATATGTTTCGAAGTTTTCGACGTTGTTGAAGTATGCACCTCACGTAGCTGCCAATGCAAAAGCAAAATATAACAGGTTTTTGAATGGATTGCATCCTACTATATATACTTTTGTCATTTCTGGTTTGCCTACCAGCTACGCAGAGGCTGTTGAACGAGCAAAGGCAGCTGAAGCTGGACTAAAACGAGGAGGTCCTCAGTACACTCCTCTACCGCCAGTGATAGCTCAGCAGCCTACCTTGCGTTCGAGAGGTAGGAAGTTTAAGAAGACTGGTTCCATTGTTTCCTCATCTTCTTCGAGTTCCAATGGGTCCCAGAGAGGGAGTCCCGTGATTTCTCCTTATTGTAGCCATTGTAGAGGCAAACATACTATCGAGCAGTGTCGAGGTATGTTTGGCACTTGTTATCAGTGTGGACAGGAATGCCATTTCTCTCGTGCATGTCCGAATAGGGGTATGTCTTCATCTCAAGCCTAGCAAGGATTTAGAGGTGGCCCTAGTATGATGAGCCTGTTTTTCATGTTCCCTATTTTCAGCAGTCAAATGTTCCACGATATCGAGGACCATGTAGTCAGAGTACCCAAGTTCCTCCTCAAGTTAGAGTGTATGCCATGACCGAAGATCAGGCTAAGGAAGCTCCTGGTGGTGTGATTGCAGGTATTTGCATGCTTTGTGATTATCCTGCACGTGTTTTATTTGATACAGGAGCATCCCACTCATTCATATCTCATGCATTTTTTGCATCCCATGACATTATGAGTACCCCATTGTATGATACTTTGTCAATAGCCACGCCAGCAGGAAAGATTATTCTGTCTGAGCAAGTTGTGCATAATTGTGTATTGATATACGAGGACAATGAGCTATTCCTGAATTTGATTGTCCTCCCAATGCACGACTTTGATTGTATTGTTGGCATGTATATCTTAAGCTACTGTCGATCGTTTTCATGGAGTGGTTCGATTTCGACCTGTTGATGGACCAAAGTGGAATTTTTATGGCAAGGGTTCTCAAGACAAAATTCCTTTGGTATCCTCTCTGGAAATGTCTCGACTTTTGATTAGCGGAGATGAGGGTTATCATATCTACGATGTTGATGTCTCAAAGAAGGAGCCTTCTTTATCTGAGATTCCTGTTGCGAAAGATTTCCCGGATGTATTTCCCGATGAGATTCCTGATTTTCCTCCTCAGCGAGAAGTTGAGTTTAGTGTTGATCTTGTGCCGAGAACTGCGCCTATATCGAAAGATCCTTATTGCAAGGCACCTCTGAAATTTAAAGAATTGAAAGAACAATTACTGGATCTTCTCGATAAGGAATATATTCGACCGAGTGCATCACCTTGGGGAGCTCCAGTTTTATTTGTTCGAAATAAAGATGGTACTATGCGAATGTGTATCGATTATAGGCAATTGAATCGGGCTAATGTGAAAAACAAGTATCCACTTCCTCGTATTGATGATTTATTTGATCAGTTTCAGGGTACTTCTGTTTACTCTAAGATTGATCTTCGTTTTAAATATCATCAAGTACGAGTTCGAGACGAAGATGTGCCTAAAACTGCTTTTCGTACCAGGTATGGCCACTATGAGTTCTTGGTTATGCCTTTCGGTCTCACGAATGCTCCTGCTGTCTTTATGGATTTAATGAATCGTGTCTTTCGTGATTATCTTGACCGATTCGTTATTGTATTTATCGATGATATTCTTGTATATTCGAAATCGAAAAAAGAGCATGCTGAACATCTTAGACTGGTACTTCAAACTCTTCGTAATGGACATTTATATGCTAAATTGTCAAAATGCTAATTATGGATGGATAGAGTAGTATTTTTAGGCCACGTCATCTCGAGACATGGCATATCTGTTGATCCTGCTAAGGTTGAAGCTGTATTGAATTGGCCGAGACCTACGAATGTTCCTGAGATCCGTAGCTTCATGGGTTTAGCTTGTTATTATCGTCGTTTTATTGAAGGAATTTCAAAAATAGCTAAACCTATTACTCAACTGACACAGAAGAATCAGCGATTCATTTGGTCGGATGAATGTGAAGCTAGTTTTCTTGTATTGAAGACGAGATTGACCACAACACCTGTGCTTACTATTCCCTCAGGTACCGGAGGATTTGTAGTGTGTACAGATGCGTCTGGTAAAGGTTTGGACTGTGTTCTGATGAAACATGGCAAAGT
Source organism: Primulina huaijiensis (assembly GCF_012295235.1). Taxonomy (NCBI): domain Eukaryota; kingdom Viridiplantae; phylum Streptophyta; class Magnoliopsida; order Lamiales; family Gesneriaceae; genus Primulina; species Primulina huaijiensis. The sequence goes on from NC_133313.1 coordinate 12,418,420, forward strand.
GGTTGCTTATGCGTCTCGTCAACTGAAATCTCATGAAACTCGTTATCCTGTTCATGATTTGGAATCGGCCGCCATTGTGTTTGCTTTGAAGATTTGGCGCCATTACTTGTATGGAAAAAAGTTTGTTATCTATTCAGATCATAAGAGTCTGACATATCTCTTTTCTCAATCTGATTTGAATATGAGGCAACGCAGGTAGATGAATCTCCTGAAAGACTTTGATTGTGAGATTCAATATCACCCGGGATCGGTGAATGTTACTGCGGATGCCTTGAGTCGTAAGGTTCATGATTCTGTTTTAGGTTCTGTTATTGTCTCCAAGGTACATGAGGATATATGTACTTCTGGTTGGACTTTTCACTCGAATTGGAATTCTGTCACTGTGTCAGCATTGAAAATTGAGCCGAACTTGATATCGAAAATACGTAAGGCCCAACGAAGCGATGCTCAGATCCAAAAGTCGAAAGAACTTGTATCTACAGGACATCAGTCTGGATTTCAGATTTCTTCTGATGGTTTTTTACGACTTAATGGTCGGCTGGTTGTCCCTAATGATTCTGATTTGAAATCTGCCCTTCTTTGAGAAGCACATTGTAGCAAATACAGTATTCACCCTGGAGGTCGGAAAATGTATTTGTTGTGGAGACCTCAATTCTGGTGGAGACGTATGAAGAAGGACATTGCTGAATTTATTTCGAAATGTCTTGTTTGCAACCAAGTGAAAGTCGAAATAATGAAACCTGGAAGGTTACTGCATAGTCTTGAAATCTCGAAATGAAATTGGGAACATATTGCTATGGATTTTGTGACTCATTTACCACGTTCGCCCAAGGGCTGTGATGCTATTTGGGTTATTATTGATCGGCTTTCGAAATCTGCATATTTCATTCCATATGAGCGGACTTATCCTTATAAGAGAATGGCTTGTTTTTGTATTGAGACTATTGTGAGACTGCACGGTGTTCCAGTCTCAATTGTATCAGATCGTGATCCCAGGTTTGCTTCTAAATTCTGGGGTAGTTTCCAAGAAGCTATGGGTACGCTTTTGGTTATGAGTACTGCTTATCATCCTCAAACTGATGGCCAAACTGAGCGAACAATTCAAACGTTAAAGGATATGTTACGTGCGATTGTGATGGATTTCAGAATGAGATGGCAAGATGCTTTACCATTGGTGGAATTTTCTTATAATAATAGCTTTCAAACGAGCATTGGTGTGGCACCGTTTGAAGCCTTGTACAGGAGACGATGTAGGTCACCGTTATTCTGGGATGAAATTGGTGAAAAACAATTGACTGGACCTGAAATGATACAGGAAATGAATGATAAGCTTCAGTTGATTCGACAGCGGATGAAAGCTGCTCAGGATCGTCAAACGAGTTATGCGAATAAACGAAGACGACCTTTAGAATTCCAGAAAGGTGATAAAGTGTTTTTGAAAATATCTCCCTTTAGAGGAACTGTTCGATTTGGCATGCGAGGGAAGTTATCTCCTCGATATGTTGGTCCATATGAGATCCTTGATCGAGTTGGGAATCTTGCCTATCGGTTGGCATTGCCACCAGCTTTATCTGCCATTCATGATGTGTTTCATGTTTCTATGTTGAGAAAGTATAAACCAGATCCATCACATGTGCTTCAACCTGATGAGGTGGAACGCGATCCTTCTCTTTCCTATGTTGAACAACCTGTTTGCATTATGGATCGGAAGGAGAAAATATTGCGTAATAAATCGATTCCGCTAGTTCGATTGCAATGGACACGACATGGTGTAGAGGAGTCAACGTGGGAATTGGAAAGCAAGATGCGAGAATCATATCCGCACTTGTTTGATTCTATTCTCCTGTTCCATTGTATTCAATGTATAATGATCCATTTACTGATTTTAGTTTTGATATGTACTATAACTGGTGACGAATTATATGTCTGCCAATGTTATGTATATAGAGATGTTTGAGAATTCGAGGACGAAATCTTTTAAGTTGGAGAGAAATGTGAGACGCCGAGACTAAAATAGTATTGATGGCATTTTTGTAAATAAGTTGAAAAATATTCAATTTATTTCGATGGTATTTTCGTAAATAAATTGAAAAATAATGAATTAATTTTAAGGACAAAATGGTAATTAGCGACATGTCTTGGTCATATGAAGTCCAAATGATTTGAAATTTGGATATAACGTAGAGAACTCAAAGATATAGAAGTTTCATGCTTTGATTTTTAGGAAATGTGATCGTTTGACTGATCCAAAAAGATATACTGATGTTAAAATGTTAAGTATGATATATTATATTAGTATAATATTAAATTAAAAAAAAGATAAATCAGAAACTTACGAGAAAGTTTCATTTCAACTGAAAGTTTTGACAGGAGAGAGGAACGAGAGAGGTGAGAGAAATAGGAGAAGAGAGTTTTCGAATTTTCTATTCGATCGTGCGACTTATCGATTATCCAATCGACGAACCGACTTCAGTTTCGATTTGAGGTATAAATTTTATATTTTTGGTGATGTTTGAAATTCGTCGATTTTTGGAATACATCCGATAAATTGTTAAATCATACAGAAATTGAAAATTGTTGAATAGTAGATGATTTGAACGAAGAAGAGATGATTATAGTGATGTTATTTTGAATTATTCTCAATTTATTATAATTACGGAATTTTAATCGTTGGATTGAGATTGAAGAATTATTTGTCAGTTATTATTAATTCTGATAAATATATGCGGTAGAATAACCGACAAGAAACTAAAATTTAAAGTCGGAATGGAATTATGATATGATTTGACTTTGATATGAATTTTTGAAGTTTCAAAAGATATTTAAAACTTATATTGTTGATTTTGAATGATGTTATTGATTGAAATGAATATGTTATTGATGTAGATAGATTATTATACTGATATCTTCAAGCTACATTGACTGGAACGAAGAATTGAGGTATGTTGCGATCGGGTAACATACGACAGGTATCTGTATTATATGATATATGTTTGATTGATTGGATTGAGATACATGTCTATATGCTTTATTTGTTGAGTTGATGTGGCATACATGACATGCACGTTGAGCTATGATCCTTGGATACCCTGATATGATTTGATTTGATTCTGTGGTTTGTGAATACAATGCTATGTTTGGTATTACATTACCCTTAAAGCATTGTCATTTGTGGTCCCAATGATTGATTGAGATTTGGGATTTGATGACACTTTGTCGACGTTATTATATGAGTATCCCTGATTGAGGTCGGTGTGCCAGCTCGAGCATTGATTTGATAGCGATTCGATTGATTCTGACTTGTGCTCAGTGGATGGGAATTTGACCTGATACCTCCACGACATACATGCATTGCATATCATATATCATTGTTTAGATATCTTTGGTATATATTTTGGTTGTTTCAGACTGAGCTTTGCTCACCCCAGACGGGGCTGTTGTTGTCTTTGTATGTGGACAATGAAAGGTACTCCAGTATATCAGGAGACCGGAGAGAGTACTTCTGGAGGGAGTCACAGTTTTAGTTGAGGTTTAGTGGTCTTTCCCCGTATATATGTTTATGTTTCTATATACCGGGGCATGTCACGAGGATATGATTTGTTGTTGTATGAGTTGTTTTGATTATGTGTGGGCAGATTTTATGATGTGAGGTGAAATACTATTTTTAGTATAAAAATAACATATTTTAGGCTTATCGTAAAGAAATTTAAACTCGTTTTCCGCTGTAATTTATTAACCCTAATCAAATTGCATTGTAATAATGATTAGGAGTTAAGGGCCCTACAACGTTTCTCCTTGTTTTTGAGTGAAAGTGATGATTTGCTTTTGGAAAGAATTTGATCTATGAGATGGAAAAAACTTTTTCAAAAATTGTTGTAGAAATTCATCTCAAACTCGAATGGATCCCGATCTAAGATTTTGTAGCCAAGTTTTAGCTTTATCTTTTAAAGGAAAAGGAAAAAGCTTAAGTCGAATGGAGTTCGTACTACAATTTAGATCATTATATGTGTTGCACACTTCTTCAAATTATTGTAAATGAATATATGGATTTTCAGTATCTAAGCCATGAATGTTGGGTAAAAATTGAATAATACCAGACTTAAAATTGAAATGAGATGCATCAGGGGAAAAACTACACATGAAGGTGCACTAGTACGTATAGGATTCAAGTGATCTCTAAGTGTTCTTCGTCTAATATGATCATGTTGAGATTGAATTTCATCTTCATTTTCGTGGATGAGTTCTTCCGCCATGTTTTGTAATAATAGAGGTTTATTTCGAATAAGTCGACCACTAAGTGTACGTGACCAAATGCTCATGCCAATGCAAAAGAAAAACAAGAAAAATACACAAAATCAATAAAAATTCAAAGAAAGAAAAAATAAACTATAAACAAAATTAAATAGATTTGAAATTAAATTATATTTCCCCGACAACGACGCCAAAAACTTGATGCGACTTTGATTGTTGCACTCCCAAGATCAGGTTGTCTACAAGTAATATAATTCGATGAGTCCGAATATCGTATCCACAAGGAAGTTAATGTAATTACAAGTCCACTAAAATGTCCTTTTGTTTTGTTTTTATTTTTTATTTTAGCTGTTTGAATCTTTAATTGGTAATTTTTAATTGTTTAAATTTTAATTTAAGTAGTTGAGATTAAAAGATTCATTTTGGTATTTTAATGAAGTGAACATTAATGAACATTATTGAAATACACTTAATAAAATGGTTCCAATATATTAAATAATCATATTTATATTATGTTATATATTATTATCTTATAAGTATAAAATATATACCAAAATTTATAAAATGTTGTCAAGTATTTATTGTGCTATATATATATTTGTAAATACTAAATCAAGGTTCTCACTTTAAATGGTTGGTAAAACTAAACAAACATTTAAATTGTACCAATAAATTAATATTATAGTATATTCATATATAATAAATCAAGACATCCTCTTTAAATAGTTGGTAATACCAAATTAACATTTAAATGGTACCAAAAAATAAATATTATGATATATTCATATATAATAAATCAAGACATCTACTTTAAATGATTGGTAATACCAAACTAACATTTAAATGGTTCCAAGAATTCAGTGTAACATATAGCAATAATAAATCAAAACTCCCACTAATAAGTAGTGTATAAAAATGCTTAAAAAAATAAATATAACATAAACAATAAATAATTATTAAATAATATAAAACATAGATTATTATCTTTTAATAACCTTATTATCATACCAAGAGCTTCACATTTTCATCTTAACATTGAGAAGTTAGCTACTCATTATTCAAAGTCTAAAACTTTGAATATGAAATTAACATGCTAATTATATTTAAATGAAGAAATCAAAGAAAAACAAAGCGAGAAATATTATGAACTCAAAGATTTGTTCATAGAATGAGGGATATCTCAATTTATTACAGTGCACCCCTATTTATAGCCAAATTTGGGGAGACAACCACAAATAAAATATTATTTTTTTATACATATATTTTCATTGGTGTTCCAAGAAATTATATCTTAATACACATCATTTTTGAAAATCTTCCTGAAACGTCTGCCTTTCTTTTGCTTAAAACGTGCTAGAAATTTTTTTTTTTTTTACGTTACATAGCATCGGCCGAATTATACACATTTGCATAAAAAGATTTTAGAACCATTTTAAAAAGTTAAAACTACCAACTATATATTTGAGAAATATAGCCCATACTATAAACTCTCAAAAATCACTTAAAAGCATAAATAAAAAGTCGTAAAAATATCTTAACATAACTTAAAATCATTAATCATAACTAGTGCGGAAAACTAGCGTCGGTCCTCGGGTTATGTGCACCTCCAGTCCAGTCAGATCAACCACCAAGACCTCCATAAACATAATCATCATAATCACCTGCATCAATCACACCTAGTGAGTCTAAAGACTCAACACGTCATATCCTTGATAACAAGTAATACGTAATACAGTTAACATATAACAGTGAAAAATACTTGTACTTAAAATATCATTTTCTTGAAGATGCATAAATTTTAAACAAAACCATTTTCATGATGCATAAACTTTAAATAAAAACATTTTCATAATCATGCATCCTCTTTAAACATAAACATTTTCATAAACCTTTTTCATAAACATTTTCTTTAAACAAAAAACATATTCATATTCATATCCATATCCATATTCGTATCCATATTCATATTCATATTCATATTCGTATTCATATTCGTGTATGTTGAATTCAGATCGTGATTGTGACTCGTATTCTTAATCTTAATGGGCAATGGATCCATCTAAAGAAACCACAGTACTGGGCGGCGGTGGGACACCAGCAACACTCTCACCGGTCAACTGGGCCCTGGCCAACGTATTAACATATTCGTATTCGTATCACGTATTCGTATTCGTATCCGTATCCAAAGAAACACGATCGTCGGGCTCCCACTGGGACCATAACCCTCACGATATTTCCAACATGTAGTAGTCACAGTCCCTTCACGTCCTTCAACATGTCGTATTTCCATCACTTAACAAAAATATGCATATAATATCGTTTTTCTTTTAAACCAAGCACGCAACATATCTTTTAAATGTCAATGTTAAATCATAAAAATCCATACACATTTAAAAATCAACGTTTTAACATATAACAATCATTAAAAGCCATAAACGCTTTAAAATCAACATTTTAACGTAATAAACATTTAAAATAACTTTTTGACATTTAAATCATAAACCTTTAAAATAACAATTTTAACATATAAGAATCCTTAACATTTAAAATAGACATATTAACATATAAAAATTCATAAACATCCATAATCATTGAAAATAATCATATTAGCATATAAAACAGCATTCAGGACACTGCCATGACGATTACTAATTTCTAGGTGTGAAAAGACTGTTTTACCCCTAGACGTAAAATTTCACGTTTTTGACATTTTCTTAATTCCATTGACTCTAACATGTCCCAAATAATTATTTAAGCTTACATGAATTTTCCCATATTTTTATTTAGCTTGAAACGAGGACTTTTAAATTAATCTTTAAATGTGACGTATTAATGCGTTTTAATCCTGAATTAAACCAAAACTTAATATAAAATTCCCAAATTAAAAACTTAGACTTATAATAATTATTCAAGCTTAAATCTAATTTTTCATAATTTTATAAAACTTAAAACTATGTGTTTCAATTAATTCGTTAATTAGTGTTTCGTGCGGCGATTAAATCCCGAATAAAATCAAAACTCATTATTTTGATCCCAAATTTTAAACATAACATTTTTAAGATTTATTCTACCCTTTCAAGTCATGAGCCACACCCGTGGACCCATGGATTCATTTTTAGCCTTTTAATTTTTGTTTTTGACACACTAACGAGCCCACCGAGCCATCTCCCGATTTACTCGAGCTACGCCCGAGCCACCTTGAGCCAAAACCTAGACAACCCACCTAGGGACCCTATTGACCAAGTCCAGCCCATAAAACAAGCCCTGGCCCGACCAAAAACTTGCTGGAACTCGCCCTAAAATTCTGCACGTGTGTGTTTGTAGTGTCCTTGTTGCATTGGGACTCCTAGCCGCCTAGGACTCTACCAGCCCTTAACAACCGACCACCCACCTATCCCTAACCATCCCTGGACCAAGCCCAGCCACCATAACCCACGCACGCAGCACTGAAACATGACAGCAGCATCACGCGCAGCACTTGCTGCCATGCATATCTCAAGTCTTCTTGAACCAGCAGCCAACCAAGCCGCCACAGCCCCTGCCCAGGCCCTTAAGCACCCTACTAAGACCCTAAAGAGTTGACCTAACCCAGCCCAGAGCCCCCAGGCCGAGCTCCCTAACCCTGCACCTGCTGAACACCTGCGCAGCCCCTTAATTCTTCTCGGGTGGCAGTCCTTCTTGGATAGGACTCCTCCCAGCCCACTTGTCTTGAGTCCTAGCATGGCTAGGACTCTTCCCCTGACTCACACATGACCCTAGCCCAGCTTGGTCCAGCCCTAGCCAAGCCAAGCCACAAGCACCCATCAACCGAGCCCTCAAGACACAAATATTTGTAAATGGGTTTCCAGCTTCTGTTAATATTTGTGCAGCTTATTGTGCATGTTTCTAGGCCCTTAAAATTGTATAAAACAACCCTTAATCCATACCCTAATCATGGCAGCCCCTTAGACAATACAAATACATGATTTTGGTAAACAAAAACTCAAGTTTAAAACCCATGTGCATGCAATTTCGAAAATAATTATCATGGCCCTTGATTTTTCATTCAAAACATGCAATAAATCATAATATGGTGTGATGATGTTTGAAGAAAAGAATAGGCATGCCTTTGCGTATTTAACGCACGATTTTACGTTGACGACGTCGAAGAACGGGCAAGACCTTTGGCTTGAAGCTTCTTTGGCAATTCTCAAAAAGTTGTCTCAATATTTATGCATGTGTGTGCCGTGTAATTTAGGTGGAGATTTCAGAATTGTGGGCGAGACTTGAATAGGGTTAGGGGTGATTTTTAACATATTATATAGTAATTAATTCACTAATTAAGGCTTAGGCCTATTAAGCATAATCTAGGCCCATTAAATGCTTTATTAGAATTAAATTAGAATATTAAAATAGTTTTGGTAAAAATAGTTTGTGAATTAAATAGTCGGGTTGCCAAAAAGTTCGTATTTCTGTTAAAAACCAACACCGATAAAAATTCATTCCCGGCGTATAAAATCACCTCAAAACCTCTTATTTTCAAAAATAGGAAAAAGCTTCATCCTTAATTTAAATAATCAAAAACAAATATTTAATAAAAACATTTTCTATTTTTCAGCCATCGGTCTCCGTTCCTCGATCGCAACTCGAATAACCTTTAAAAATACATTTTTATGCAACAATGTAGAAAAATATATTTTAAACATGCAAATATGCACAACATAATCAATTAATGCAATTAAAATACAAGAGAATTTAATAATTTTTATGCATGTGGTTCGCGTGGACTTTTAAATATTCGGGGCGTTACACTTCCCATCCGAATTTTCTTTTCCACATAAAACAAAACATGTAGATAATTGAATTTTTTGAATTGTGGTATTTTTTTAACCATTTGACGAAGTAATTTGAGAGATATTGTCAAAATGCTAGAGCATGGTAAAACTGTCACTTCTTTAGTAACTTTATTTGTTACTTAATTTGATCCCACTTGTGAAAAGATTTTGATCTCATGCTTGTCACAAATATTGTAGATATTAACATCAACTTTCTACAGGTCCAAAAATCATCTTAATCCTATTTGCAACGCCAAGGTTATTCTTGTTTTATCGAATCTGTAAAAATAGTAAAAACTTATAATTACACAACAACTTATATTTTATACAATTTATTATAAAACATTTAATATTTAAACATTTAATAAAATAAAAACTATAAATTTATATATTTAAACATTTAATAAATTAAAAACTATAAATTTATATTATAAAACATTTAATTAATATACAATTTTTTTATCTTTATCAATGTGGAGGACATTTAAGTGCTTCATCTGAAAGGAAGAGGGCCACAAAGCTGCAGACTGCCCACGGAACAAGGGGCCTACTATTGGTAGGGCCTACGTCATGCATGCTAAGGAGGCAGAAGCAGAGCCCGACTCAACTTTGATCACCGGTAACCTATTTTCTTAGTATTTCTTTTAAAAATTACTGGGTGGCATGAAATGTTAAGTTTGTTAGTAGAACTACTTTTGGAACCAAGAGCTTAGAATAAATATAAGCTGCATGCTCTAATTAGATGGACAGTTACAGAAATGGAGACTGAAGGATGAAGCGAAAGGCAGTGCACTCTACGCAGTGTCCTATGGTATTGTGAGGTACAGAGGAAAGATGTGGGTCCCTAGTGTTGATTCGATCAGAGAGGATATTTTGGTAGAGACCCATACATCTCCGTATTCCATCCATCTGAGGGGTACCAAGATGTACAAAGACTTACAGATGCTGTATGGGCTGGCCAAGGATGAAGCGTGACGTTCGTCGATTTGTATCTGAATGTCTCATTTGTCAGCAAGAGATAGCAGAGCATCAGAGGCCAGATGGGATACTTAAGCCGCTATTCCTGAGTGGAAATGAGTGAATATCACCATGGATTTTGTTGTTGGATTGCCGAGGTCAGTCAGAGGATCTAATTCCATTTGTATTATAGTGGATCGATTTTCTAAATCGGTACACTTCTTACCGGTGAAAATGACTTTTTCCATGACTCAGTATGCAGAGCTCTATATCCGGGAGATAGTCCGATTGCACGGGATCCCAATTTCTATTGTGTCTGACAGGGACCCGAGATTCACATCGCCCTTTTGGAAGAATTTACATGCAGCTACGAGAACGAAGTTGCTATTCAGTACGACATTCCACCCTCAGACAGATGGCCTGTTTGAGCGAGTGATTCAGATATTGAAAGATTTGTTGCGAGCATGTGTGATCGATTTCCATGGGAATTGGGAATCGAAACTGCCCCTAGCGGAGTTTACCTATAACAACAGCTTTCAATCAACCATAGGTATGGCTCCCTACGAAGCACTGTATGGACGGAAGTGCAGATCGCCGATTCATTGAATGAAGTCGGTGAGATATCAGAACTTGGCCCAGAGATTGTTCAGCAGACTGCAGACATGGTGGTCAAGATCCAAGACAGGATGAAGACCGCCCAGAGTCGCCAAAAGAGTTATGCTGACAAGAGAAGAAGGGATCTCGAATTTGCCATAGGAGACTTGCTTATCGTGTATATCTACTGCCGAATCTGGCCGGAGTACACCATGTGTTCCAGTTTCTATGCTGAGGAAGTATATGGCAAATCCTTCGCATATTTTGAGTTATGAGCTATTGCAGCTTGCTCCAGATCTGTCATATGAAGAATGACCTGTCCGAATTCTAGACATACATGAGCGAAGACTTCAAAACAAAGTGATCAAGTTAGTAAAAGTCCTGTGGCTGAATCAATCAGTGGAGGAGGCCACTTGGGAGACCGAAACAGATATGAGAAGTCGCTACCTAGAGTTGTTTGGTAATATTTAATTTCGATGACGATATTTGTAACGCCCCGAAAATTTAAAGGTCCACGCAAACCACATGCATGCAATTATTAAATTCTCTTGTATTTTAATTAAATGTTTTAATTGCATGAATTAATTTTGTTGTGCATATTTGCTTGTTTAAAAATATAATTTTCTACATGGTTGCATTAAAATGTATTTTTAAAGATTATTCGAGTTGCGATCGAGTAACGGAGACCGAGGGCTGAAAAATAGAAAATGATTTTATTAAATAATTATTTTTAATTGTTTAAAAAATGGTTGATGGCTTTTTATTATTTTTAAAAATAAGTGTTTTTGAGGTGATTTTATACGACGGGACGTAAATTTTATCGGTGTTGGTTTTCAACAAAATACGAACTTTTTGGTAACCCGGCAATTAAATTTACAAACTTATTTTTAGCAAAACTATTTTAAAATTTTAATTATATCCTAATTAAGACTAATGGGCCTAAGTCCTAATTAGTGAATTAATTAGTATTTAAATATGTTAAACCCTTCCCAAACTTCAAGCAAACTCACGCCCCACTCCCCTTCTCAATTAAAACTCTCCCCCTACCAGCAAAACACACGGCACACACAATCAAATTGAAAGAAAAGCATCAAAAGTTTGCAAGGAAATTCAAGCCATCGTCTCATCGTCTCCGTTCTTCAATCGCCAACGGTTTCTCGTGCGTAAAATATGCAAAAGCACGCTATAATTATCTTTTTACTCATCATCACACCATAATATTTATTTGAACATGTTTTGAAAGAAAACAAGGCCCTCAAATTGTAATTTTCGCAACTATTCATATGCATGTGTTTAACTCTTGTGTGTTGATTCAAAAATCATGTTTAATTTGTGTTAAGGTACTGCCATGGCTAGGGTATGGATTAAGGGTGTTTTAATCAAAGTTTAGGGTCCTAGAAACACAGCAAATAACTACAAACGTGAATCAAAACAAGCTGGTAACCGTAGGATTTATTTCAGAAAGGTACTGTGAGTGTTTGTTGGGTTGTGCAAAGCTAAGGGACTCGATCACTATGCATGGGGGCTTGGGGTTGGACCAGGTCTCGAGGGGGGCTCGTGCTGGATGTGGGAAGGGTCAGGAAGGGTCCTAGCATGGCTAGGACCCCTGGTGCGCAGCCTTGGAGGAGTCCCGTGCAGCAAGGACTCCTCGCTCGAGCAAGATTCCGGGTTGCTGATATAAGGGGCTCGTGGCTGGCCTGGGGGCAAGCCAGGTGGGTCCTATATGGTCTAAGGAAGTTGGGTAAGGTCTGGGATAGGGGTTGGTGCGGCTGGGTCGCTGTTGGCTCAAGGGAAAAAAGGGAACCGTGAGGGAAAGCCATCAAGCGTGAGGTTGTTGTGCAGAGTTCAGATGGCTCGCTGCTCTTGTTCAGGTGCTGGGCTTGGTTAGGCTGGGTCTGGGCGTGGTCTAGGGTTGGTAAGGGTCATGGTGGCCGATGGGTAAGGGCTGGTAGTGTCCCAAGGCGGCTAGGAAACCAATTAAACTTAGAACAACACAAACGCACACACGCATGTACTTGGGGTCGGTTTCCAGGAGTGATTGTGCAACTTAAGGGCTGGTTCTTGGGCTCGAGGCTGGTCAGTAGGGTTCCTAGATGGGTTGGCTAGGGTTTGGCTCGAGGTGGCTTGAGCGTGGCTCGAGTAAATTACGAGTTGGCTTGTGTGGTTCGGTTATTTGTCAAAAACAAAAATTAAAGAACAAAAATTGAATCCAAGGGTCCACGGGTGTGGCTCATGACTTGTAAGAGTAGAATAAATCATAAAAAGGTTATGTTAAAAATTTGGGATCAAAATAACGAGTTTTGAATTTATCAATGATTTAATCGCCGCACGAAACGCTAAATAACGAATTAATTGATACGCCTAGTTTTAAGCTTTATAAAATTATGAAAAATTTCTTTTAAGCTCAAATAATTATTAGAAGTCTAAGTTTTTAATTTGGAAATTTTATATTATGTTTTGGTTTAATTCGGGATTAAAACGCATTAATACGTCACATTTAAAGATTAATTTAAAAGTCCTCGATTTAGGCTAAATAAAAATATGAGGAAATTCATGTAGGCTTAAATAACTATTTGGGACATGTTAGAGTCAATAAAATTAAGAAAAAATAAAAAACGTGAAATTTTACGTCTAGTGGTAAAACGGTCTTTTCACACCTAAAAATTAGTAAACGTCATGGCAGTGTCCTGAATGCTGTTTTATATGCTAATATGATTATTTTCAATTATTATGGATGTTTATGAATTTTTATATGTTAATATGTCAATTTTAAATGTTTATTGAATTTTTATGTTTATGGATTCTTATGTTAAAATGTTTATTTTAAACGTTTATGATTTAAATGTTTATCTCAAACGTTTATGATGTTAAAATGTTTATTTTAAAACGTTTATGCTTTTTATGATGAAACTTTTATTTTAAAAGTTTATAGATTTTTATGATTTAAATTGGACATTTAAAAGATATGTTGCATGCTTGGTTTCAAAAATAAAACGATATGTATATGCATGATTTTCATTAAGTGATGATAACATGTTGAAGGACGTGAAGGGATTGTGACTACTACATTTTGGAAATATCGTGATGGTTATGGTCCCAGTGGGAGCCCGACGATCGAGTTTTCTTGGATACAGATACGAATACGAATACGAATACGAATATGTTAATACGTAGGCCAGGGCCTAGTTGACCGGTGAGAGTGTTGCTGGTGTCCCCCGCCGCCCAGTACTGTGGTTTTCTTTAGATGGATCCATCGCCCAATACGTTTAAGAATACGAGTCACAATCACGATCTGAATTCAACAAACACGAATATGCATATGAATATGAATATGAATAAAAATACGAATAAGAATATAAATATGAATATCAATATGTTTGATATGAATATGTTACGAAAATGTTTAGGAAAAGTTTATGGACATGTTTATGTTTAAAGTGATGAATCATTATGAAAATGTTTTTATTTAAAGTTTATGCATCATGAAAATGATTTTGTTTAAAGTTTCTGCATCTTCATGAAAACGATATTTTAAGTACAAGTTTTTTTCACTGTTGTATGTGATCTGTAGATGTAGTACTTGTTATCAAGATTATGGTGTGTTAAGTCTTTAGACTCACTAAGTGTGATTGATACAGGTGATTATGATAATTATGTTAATGGAGGTCTTGATGGTTGACTTTGCTGGACTGAAGGTACACATAACCCGAGGACCGACGCTAGTTTTCCACACTAGTTATTATTTATGATTTTAAGTTATGTTTAGAATATTTTTACGACTTTTATTTATTTTTTGAGAGGTTTTTGAGAGATCATAGTATGGGCTGTATTTCTCAAATATATAGTTGATGTTTTATTTTAAAATGAAGCAAAATATTTTATAAAAATATTTTTATGTATTATTAAGGGTTCGTCCAAATGCTATGTGAGGTTTAAAAAAAAAAAATTTAGCATGTCTTAAGAAAACGAATAAGTAGACGTTTCAATATTTATTTAAGTAGAGGAAGAATTGTAGAGCCCAAAATCAGAACGCGTAAACACATGTATTTATTAAATTGTTAAATTATTTATTTCATTTTAAAATGATTTTAACGATGCATGATTTATGATTTGAATTATTTCAAATTATTACTTGTTTATTTGATTCACGTTATGTAACGACCCACTACAGGCCCAGTGGACCGCCCATGCGATCCACTGCCCCGATCGACCCAAGGCTATCCCGATCTTGGGCTCCCTCAAGGGGCCTTTTCCCTCACAGGCTTTCCATAGGCTTCGTACGGGTTACTCATAGGATCTCCCCCTCCCTACCAAGGGGTTTCTTTCGCCTCCCCATGACTCGATCCCATGACCTATAGGATAAGTACATTGATATCAAAAGTCCTAGTACCAATTGAGCCCCAAGATCGGGATATCCTTGGGTCGATTGGGGCAGTGGGCCGTATGGACGGTCCACTAGGTCTGTAGTGGGTCGTTACACGTTAAAATTTTTCTTGAAATTTATGTTTCAAGCGAATATTCGATACCAGATCGGGAAAATAGACCGGTGAAGATTTTTGCGATTTATTAATATTATGGTATTTTAATTAAAGTCAAGAAAATTATTATTTTAAATGATTTATGAAATTTTAAGCATTTCAAATCATAATTTAATTTATTAGATGATTTTAAGCTTTTCAAAATATTAAATTGAAGAGTTGGAATTTTAAATCTTGAAAATTTGACACGTGTATTTTATTTCAAATTTGGGGTTCTAGTAAGTTAGTGGGGATTAGTATTTATCTAGCATGTTATTAGTTATTAGTATTTTTATTAACCTAATTAACTCCCCTAATTAATTCCTAATTATCTCCCTAACAATACACACACACACACCCCTACACATTTCTACATCCCCCCCCACACACACTTTGCATTCTGTGGGGACCCGGGCTCTAACTCGATTATCTTTGGGATTAATTGGATCTTTGCTAGAAAATGTGGGTCAAAATTTTTGCTTTTAACATTAAATCAAATGTATAAATAAAGCATGAAACTATTCTTTATTCGATTAAACAACATAATGTACATACAACTCTGTGTTAGTACAATCATATACTAGTGTTTAGAAAATCCAGTACACGTCTAGTACAAAACAACCAGTAATCTGCTATGCCCGAAATCACTCCAATATCTTGATCTCTCATCTTGCTCGCGACCCTGATCCTGCCCCACCTGTTGTTATGTACACATACATGCACAACAACAGCCGAAAACTCCGGTGAGAATAAATTTCAGTATAAAACATGGTATACAAGCATGTCATGCAATTAAATACAAAATCATAATACATGTATCAGTAATCATGACACATTAGTGAATCCAGTTAAAACAATATGACTCTTATTCTTTGACTCGACTCATATCTAAGTCTAGGGATCCCGGTGTGAATAAGACGTAACAAGTCTCCCCCTACTCTCCCAATCGTGGTGGCGGTACGTCTTATTCCTAGACTTCGGTCATATCTGTATCGAATGTCTACAATCGGAGATGATCTGCTCCTATGCGTCGATACACCGAACGTCTAGTTTGAAAATCTGTCAATGACTCCTATTTCAAATGCTTGAATATAAATCTATAAACAAGACATAATCATAATCAAACATAATTAAGAATCTAGTATGTGATTTTTGGAAACTCGTATCCAGTCTGAATCGAGTCATGTCTTCCCGTGTTCACATGAAGTATACCTTTCGTGTCGTAGGAATTGATCAAGATATTGAATTCAAAGATCAAATATGTCAATCAAATCTGAAATGACAATATATAGAAGTAGTTTATCAATATATAACTCCCATCAAGTCTTGAACAAGTCAATAATCATTCTCGGTATAATTCGACAGCATAACTGCGTAGTTCTCAATACCGATAACATCAACTCAACTTAATCAATCACAATCAACTCATAATCCCATCAAAACACAATTATATACTCTGAAATCTGTATCATTTCCACATAATACATGCTGGAAAAATCGAAATCATCTCATACAGTATCCGAAAATCGATCCGATTGCAATTATACTATGCTCAACATATCAAGAATACATAATAACCACCGTATCCGATTTTCCCCAACACTTAACTTCAAACCATGCTGAAATGAAAAGAAACTTACATCTTCTTGTAGCCAATGATGCCAGGGTCAATAATCTCTACTTGGATTAGAATTTGGATAACTAGATCATGAGAAATCTTACTTCAAAGCCTTGAAGAAACTTGAAGATGCTAAGGGGTTTTCGCGGTGGTCTCAAAATGCCAGCAACTGAAGGTTACACATATATATATATCTTGCATGTTGAGTAACACATGGCCATTTCTTTGTGTAACAGGCACGACCGCGGGTGCGGTGGCTCAGGGACCGCGGGTGCGCTCATGCTTCGGCCCAAATTTCACAACCTACTGTCCATCTACCGCGCTGCTTAGCGCGGGTGCGGTGTGGCTTCGGCAATCCTTCCACATTTCAAAATCAACGACCGCAGGTGCAGTATATCTTGTATTCAAAAACTCTACTTTCTGCCCTTACACCGCGGGTGCGGTCGAAAATGGGGCGCGGGGGCCGTGTCCTTTCCATGCAAAACTTCATAATCTCATCTTATCAACCTACAATTCTTGGGCATTACATTTCTCCCCCTCTTAGATATGAGTTCGTCCTCGAACTCGCAAGCAATCAATCAAAGCATGTATAAAAGCAAGATAATCAAACTGAATAAATACTCACATCATGCGAATAGTTCTGGATATCTCTGTCTCATCTCTGATTCTATTTCCCAAGTCCCTTCTTCAGTACCATGACGACTCCACTGAACTTTCACTAATGGAATAGTCTTCGTTCTGAGCTGTTTCTCTTTCCGATCAAGAATCTGAATCGGCTGCTCAAGGTAACTCAAAGTCTGATCTAACTCGGCTTCTTCAGGTTGAATGACATGAGAAATATCTGGCATATATCTACGCAGCATCGATACAAGAAAGACGTCATGTATCCCAGATAGAGAAGGCGGAAGAGCAAGTCTATACGCACGATCGCCAATCTTTTCAAGAATCTCGTACGGACCGACGTATCGAGGAGACAACTTCCCACGCTTGCCAAATCTGACCACGCCTCTGAAAGGAGAAATCTTCAAAAATACTCTGTCTCCCTGCTCAAACACTAACGGTCTACGTCTGATGTTCGCGTACTTCGCCTGTCTATCTTGTGCCGTCTTCATTCACTTCTGAATTATCTTTACTTTCTCAGTCATCTCACGAATCATATCAGGCCCAAGTTCTGGTACCTCTGAGATGTCATCCCAGTACAACGGAGATCTGCACTTCTTTCCGTATAACGCTTCGAACGGTGCCATCTCGATGCTAGTCTGGTAGCTGTTGTTGTACGAGAATTCACAAAGAGCTAGTGAATCTTGCCAACTAGTACCAAAATCTAGTACTACAGCTCTCAGCATATCTTCTAAAGTCTGGATAGTCCGCTCTGACTGTCCGTCTGTCTGGGGATGGTAAGCAGTACTCAAGTGTAAAGTCGTACCTAGAGCCTGCTGTAGACTGTGCCAAAAGTGTGAAGTGAATCGTGGATCACGATCTGATACGATCGACTTCGGCACACCATGTAATCTGACAACCTCTCTGACATATATATCTGCCATCTGATCATATCTGTACGTCATCTTGTACGGAATGAAGCATGCAGATTTGGTAAATCTATCTATCACAACCCAAATTGCATCACAGCCTCGGGATGATCGTGGTAGCTTCGTAACGAAATCCATGGAAATGTGATCTCATTTCCATTCAGGAATAGCTAAACTCTGAAGTAACCCTCCGGGCTTCTTTCTTTCGGCCTTCACCTGTTGGCAATTCAAGCATTTAGACACAAATTCTGCAATATCTATCTTCATCTGTTTCCACCAGAATTGTGTCTTCAAATCATTGTACATCTTTCTGCCACCAGGATGAATACTGAACCGACTACAGTGCTCTTCTGACAGTATCTGTTGTTTCAAATCGGAAATATCTGGCACTACAAGACGGTTATTCACATACAGAACATGATCAAGTACCTGATACTCAGAAATATGTCCTGCTCTGACCATATCAATCGACTTCTGAACACTCTGATCGGTTCTTTGTGCCTCTTTAATGCGAACAATCAAATCTGGTTCACACTGAATAGTGGCAAGTCGCAACGGTCTACTATCTGTATCAAAGGCTAATCCAGAAAAGCAACAATCTTCTATCATATTCGAAACACCTATCGTCGACAAAGATAACGAACATACCTTTCGACTCAAAGCATCCGCTGCTGCATTCGACTTCCATGGATAGTACTTGATCTCGCAATCAAAGTCTTTCAGCAGATCAAGCCATCGTCGCTGTCTCATATTCAACTCTGACTGAGAAAACAGATACTTCAGGCTTTTGTGATCAGAGTAGATCTCAAATTTTTCCCCATACAGATAGTGACGGCAGATTTTCAATGCAAAAACGATAGCAGCCAATTCAAGATCATGAATTGGGCATCGACTCTCGTGTGGCTTCAACTGTCTCGAAGCATAGGCAATAACATGCTGTCGCTGCATAAGAACACATCCTAACCCTCTGTGAGATGCATCGCAATATACAATGAAATTACCCGTACCTGCAGGTATCGTCAGGACTGGAGCACTAGTCAATCTCTTCTTCAACTCTACGAGGCTCGACTCACAATCTTCAGACCAGATAAAAGGCGCATTCTTCTGAGTCAACTGAGCGATTGGCTTCGCTATACTGGAAAAATCTCGAATGAATCGTCGATAGTACCCTACCAGACCCATGAAACTGCGTATCTCTGGCACAGAAGTTGGTCTAGGCTTGCTCGGATCGACAGAAATACCGTCTCCAGATATGATATGACCCAAGAAGACAACCTGTCTCAGCCAAAACTCACACTTTGACAGTTTAGCATACAGTTGCTCATTTCTTAACGTCTGCAACACAATTCTCAAATGTTCAGCATGATCAGTCTCATTTCTCGAATAAACCAAAATATCATCTATAAAAACAATCACAAACTCATCCAGATACCGCTGAAAGACACGGTTCATAAGACTCATAAACACTGCGGGCGCATTCGTTAAACCAAAAGGCATGACAATAAACTCAAAATGTCCATACCTGGTTCATAATGCAGTCTTCGGTATATCTGAATCTTTGACTCGCAGCTGATGATATCCAGATCGCAAGTCGATCTTGGAATAGAAAGAGGATCCCTGCAACTGATCAAACAAATCGTCGATGCGAGGCAATGGGTACTTGTTCTTTACTGTTGCCTTGTTCAGTTGCCGGTAATCGATACACAATCTCATCGAACCGTCTTTCTTTCGCACGAATAGCACTGGTGCGCCCCAAGGAGATACACTAAGTCTGATATATCCCTTGGCCAGCAAATCTACAAGTTGTTCTTTCAATTCTTTCAATTCGATCGGTGCCATTCTATAAGGAGATCGAGAAATAAGAACCATACCTGGTACTAGGTCGATGCTAAAATCTACCTCTCTGACTGGAGGCAATCCCGGAATCTCATCGGGGAACACATCTGCAAACTCGCAAACCATTGGCACATCTGCCAAGGTAGGACTCGATTTCAGTAAATCAACTGAATAGACAATGAACCCTTCTGCTCCTTTCTGTAGTAATCGAGTCATAGACCATACTGAAATCAAAGGAATCCTAGCTCTAGACCCTTTGCCGTAGAACTTCCACTCTTCAGCCATCTCTGGTCTGAATCGAACAATCTTGTGGAAACAATCTACTGTCGCTCTGTACTTGGTTAGCATGTCGATGCCAATAATGCAATCAAAATCAGATTATCCAAGTACAATACAGTCTAAATCTATCTCATGCCCATCATACTGGAGTAAACACGATCTAACAGATGTCACTGATATCAACCCTGTCCCCAAAAGAGAAGAGACAGACACTACAGTAGACAACGACTCCATAGGCAATGCATGTGTCAATGCAAAATGCTCAGATAAGAATGTATGTGATGCACCTGTGTCTATCATTACATAAGCAGGGTAACCGCAAAACGAACAATTACCTGCTATCACGTCATAAGGGGCATCCTGAGCCTGCTCTTCTGTCAATGCAAACACTCGAGCCTGCTGTCTGAGAGGTTGGCTCACTATCTGACCACCTCTGGCTCGGGGCTGTGTCGATGTTGGGACTGGCTGGAATGAATGAACAGATGAAGCTTGCCTCTCAGGCTGAGCTACAGAGCCAGATCCTCCTACACTCTAAGTCTGCTGTGCACCTCTCTGTGGACAGACCCTGGCGAAGTGGCCCTGCTGTCTACAAATGTTGCAGCGACCCATCACGCCCTGACACTGCTCGGTGGCATGTCTATCTCCACAAGAACTACAGTAAACCCCTGTATACTCTGATCTCTGGCCCGACCCTGTCTGTCTCGGCCCACTGGAGCTCGACGAACTGCTCCCTGATTTTTTGAACTGCTTCCCTTTCACTTTCAAAATGTCTTTCCTCCCGCTGCTGCTACCACCACTCTCGAATCTGGAAGGTGGTTGCTGATACTGACCCGAGGGTTGGGGTGGTCTAGGAGTCTGAGTGGTATAAGAAGTGCTTCGTTGCGTAAGCAACCCGGCTTCTGCTCTCTTCGCCCTGTTCAAGGCATCAGAAAAATTGTTGGGTCGTCCCGTGTTCACCAAGGTGAATATCTCCGGATTCAGGCCATTGATAAACTGATCCGCAACGGCCTCGTCATTGCCAGCAACGTGGGGAGAAAATCGGAGCAATGCAGAGAACTTAGCAACATATTATTCGATGTTCAGCTGTCCCTGTCTCAAATTGGAAAATTCAGCACCTTTGTCTTTTCGGTAGGAGACGGGAAAGAACCGCTGATAAAACTCTGTCTTGAACACATTCCAAGTGACCTCTGTGCCATGATGCTCCAAGGCTCTCTTCGTGGTAAGCCACCAGTTCTTGGCAATCTCTTGCAGTTGGTGCCAAATCAACTTCACTCGCCGCTCATCAGTATAATCAAGGGACTCAAATAACATCTCAATGTCATCTAACCAGCTTTCACAGTCAACTGAATTTTCCGTACCCTTCAGTATCGGTGGTCGGAATGACTGAAACCGCTTTAACAATGTCTCCATTGGTGTTGCAGTAACATCCATAGGGTCATTCGAAGTACTGCCCTGTTCTATTGCCCGACCTGCTACTGGTTGCGGTACTCGTCGAGGAGGCATATCTGATTATCAAACGGATTAGTACACAATCTATACAATCTGTCTCAGTCCTCCTCTGATCATATACCTCTGATCCAGAATCGGTTCTGATTCAGTCTTTGCAATTAGATGCTGAAATCAACTCAGATAACAATACAACATATCATAGGGAAAGCAATAAATCATGACATGTGCTAGCATGATATAAACAAGGAAGACTACTCGATCTACCCCGCTCACTCTCTTCTATCTCAGTCTATACAGAACCTACGGCTCTGATACCACCTATTGTGGGGACCCGGGCTCTAACTCGATTATCTTTGGGATTAATTGGATCTTTGCTAGAAAATGTGGGTCAAAATTTTTGCTTTTAACATTAAATCAAATGTATAAATAAAGCATGAAACTATTCTTTATTCGATTAAACAACTAATGTACATACAACTCTGTTTAGTACAATCATATACTAGTGCTTAGAAAATCTAGTACACGTCTAGTACAAAACAACCAGTAATCTGCTATGCCCGAAATCACCACAATATCTTGATCTCTCATCTTGCTCGCGACCCTGATCCTGCCCCACCTGTTGTTATGTACACATACAGGCACAACAACAGCCGGAAACTCCGGTGAGAATAAATCCCAGTATAAAACATGGTATACATGTATGTCATGCAATTAAATACAAAATCATAATACATGTATCAGTAATCATGACACATTAGTGAATCCAGTTAAAACAATATGACTCTTATTCTTTGACTCGACTCATATCTAAGTCTAGGGATCCCGGTGTGAATAAGACGTAACAAGTCTCCCACCTACTCTCCCAATCGTGGTGGCGGTACGTCTTATTCCTAGACTTCGGTCATATCTGTATCGAATGTCTACAATCGGAGATGATCTGCTCCTATGCGTCGATACACCGAACGTCTAGTTTGACAATCTGTCAATGACTCCTATCTCAAATGCTTGAATATAAATCTATAAACAAGACATAATCATAATCAAACATAATTAAGAATCTAGTATGTGATTTTGGGAAACTCGTATCCAGTCTGAATCGAGTCATGTCTTCCCGTGTTCACATGAAGTATACCTTTCGTGTCGTAGGAATTGATCAAGATATTGAATTCGAAGATCAAATCTGTCAATCAAATCTGAAATGACAATATATAGAAGTAGTTTATCAATATATAACTCACATCAAGTCTTGAACAAGTCAATAATCATTCTCGGTATAATTCGACAGCATAACTGCGTAGTTCTCAATACCGATAACATCAACTCAACATAATCAATCACAATCAACTCATAATCCCATCAAAACACAAATATATACTCTGAAATCTGTATAATTTCCCCATACTACATGCTGGAACATCGAACCCATCTCATGCAGTATCCGAAAATCGATCCGATTGCAATTATACTATGCTCAACATATCAAGAATACATAATAACCACCATATCCGATTTTCCCCAACACTTAACTTCAAACCATGCTGAAATGAAAAGAAACTTACATCTTCTTGTAGCCAATGATGCAAGGATCAATAATCTCTACTTGGATTAGAATTTGGATAACTAGATCATGAGAAATCTTACTTCAAAGCCTTGAAGAAACTTGAAGATGCTAAGGGGTTTTCTCGGTGGTCTCAAAATGCCAGCAACTGAAGGTTACACATATATATATATCTTGCATGTTGAGTAACACATGGCCATTTCTTTGTGTAACACGCACGACCGCGGGTGCGGTGGCTCAGGGACCGCGGGTGCGCTCATGCTTCGGCCCAAATTTCACAACCTACTGTCCATCTACCGTGGGTGCGGTGCACTGCTTAGCGCGGGTGCGGTGTGGCTTCGGCAATCCTTCCACATTTCAAAATCAACGACCGCAGGAGCGGTATATCTTGGACCGCAGGTGCGGTCTCTCTTGTATTCAAAAACTCTACTTTCTGCCCTTACACCGCGGGTGCGGTCGAAAATGGGGCGCGGGGGCGGTGTCCTTTCCATGCAAAACATCATAATCTCATCTTATCAACCTACAATTCTTGGGCATTACACATTCTCTTTTCTTTTGAAAAGAACTGGGGTTCTTAGAGTGCTCCAGCAGCAAACGTTTGCCCTACAATTTTTTTCAGTAGACTCACGTTCGATTATAGCAAGAAAGGTACGTGCCACAAGTCGTCCCAGATCAGTTCTCGCATATCCTCGCTTCGTTAATCGTCGTTTCGGGAGTAAAATCATCAAGGCATGTATATTATTTAATTTTTCTGCATCAATCTTGTCATAGTAATTATTTTGATGTATATTTGTGCAAAAATCTGTTTATGTTAGCAAAGTTTGAGCGTTGATCCTTGGAACGATTTTGAAACATTTTTTTTAGATCTCAAAAACTGAATCTTCTATCATTTCGAATCTTGCAAATTTTTAGTAGGTGTTCTGGAAAAACTTTCAACATATTAAACGTAGTACTTTTGATACCTTCGATTTGACAGTAAATTCGTAATTTTTTG
Organism: Primulina huaijiensis; assembly: GCF_012295235.1. Taxonomy (NCBI): domain Eukaryota; kingdom Viridiplantae; phylum Streptophyta; class Magnoliopsida; order Lamiales; family Gesneriaceae; genus Primulina; species Primulina huaijiensis. The sequence continues at coordinate 12,442,816 of NC_133313.1, forward strand.
ATAAGAAACGAGGGAGATATGATTTTTGTCGTAAAATCGCACAAGCTGTGAAATTTCTGCGTCACAAAACCTGTCACCCTATGTTATTTCGAATTCTGAATTTATAGGTTGGTTTTCTAGAAATGTTGTCAAATTAGATTTGTAGTACTCTGTGTTATCTTTGATTCGATAGTAAATTCGTACTTTTATGATAAGAAATGAGGGAGTTATGATTTTTATCGTCAAATTTCTCTAGTTGTGAAAATTTGTGCATGTTCTTCACGTTTTCTCAAGTTTTTGTTGCAGGCTTCATTGGGATCTCATGAATCTTTGTTGTTGTGGTTAGGGCAGCATTTCCAAAGTGTTCCAACAAAGCCCTTGATGTTTTTAAGTATGTTCGACATGCAAAAAAATGTTTTATATTTTTGAGATATGCGAATTGTCTTGTTACCAACTATGAACGGGTTTGGAAGCCGAAGAATGTGTCTGGGGACCACTCCACCCTAGTAAAATATGACCGGGTTTTGAATAGGACTAAGAAGCAGTAAAGCATGACGAGGGACCAATCCACCCTGTAAAGTATGATCGGGGATCTTATGTATGTGGGAATGGACGTTCGGTTGAAAGGCTGTGATGATCCCAGCCAGCCCAATATTGTGGTTTAGTCTGATCAGACGCACAATGTTATGGTTTACTTGCTTTGAAACATATATCTACGCAAAATGATGACGATTAAGCATGTTTCAGTATGTATGATGCAAGAACGTTTATGAAAAGTTTATAAAATGATGGCACGTCTATGTTTATGTAAGTATGTTTAGAGTTTTAGTATGTATGTGCTACTTTAAAATGCATGTGGATTTATTATGTATTACTTGTTATTTGCAGTTTATACATGTTAAGTATTTAGACTCACTACACTTCATCGATGCAGGTGAGGACGAGTAGGAGGAGACGAGAGGCGGGGACCGGTGAGTTGGCTCGGACTGTGCGGAGGCCTAGCCCGAGGACCGCTTAAGTTTTCAAGAATTTTTATGCATGTTAAATGCATTCACTCTAATTTTTAATGAAACTCCTTCACGTTGTTTAAACAAGTACTTGATGAAAGCTCTTTTACATTTCAATTATTTAGTCAAGCATTTTTTTTACATGACCTTTTGAGAGATTATTACTTTTTAAAGAAAAAATTTTATTTTCCGCAAATTTATAATTTGTTTTTAAGTTACTGTACGTCACACATCATTTCTTGTATCTGTGCGAGGAAACTATTGAAGTGAGGCTGCCAAGCATTTCTGGCTAGTATTGTGTCAGTATCTGAGCCAATCAGTCTGAGACTAAAGGATGTCAAGATCTCCATAGATTATCAAAGCGTATTTCCTGATGACGTTTCTGGCTTTCCACCAATTGAGTTGATGTCGGGTATAGTGCCGTTTTCTAAGGCACCCTATCGTCTGGCACCTGTAGAGATGAAGGAATTGAAATATCAGATTCAAGATTTATAGACAAGGGTTTTATTCGTCCGAGTTTTTCTCCATGGGGCGTACCAGTACTGTTTGTGAAGAAGAAATTCGGCATCATGCGACTCTACATCGATTATAGAGATCTGAACAGAGTCACAGTCAAGAACAAGTATCTTATGCCTAGGATCGAAGACTTATTTGATCAGCTTCAGGGAGCGTCAGTGTTTTGAAAAATAGATATTCGATCACGATATCACCAGCTGAAGGTGAGAGAGTCTGATGTGCACAAAACAGCTTTCAGGACGCGTTATGGGCACTACGATTTCATGGTGATGCCCTTCGGTTTGACTAACACGCCAGCGATCTTCATGGATCTAATGAATCGCGTGTTTGAGATGTATTTAGAACAGTTCGTCATAGTCTTTATAGATGACATACTGATATATTCGAAGGGTAGAGAGGAGCACAGTCAGGATTTGAGAGCCGCATTGCAGACATTGAAAGACAGGCAGTTATATGCCAAGTTCAGCAAGTGCGAATCCTGGCTTTATAGGGTGGCGTTCTTAGGCCACATTATTTCCCGAGATAGAGTCGAGGTTGATCTCAGTAAGGTTGAGGCATTAAGAAATTGGCCAGTGACTAAGAGTGTAACAGAGATCAGTAATTTCTTGGGTCTAGCTGGGTACTACATGAAGTTCATACAAGGCTTTTCTTCTATGGCGGTACTCATGACCTCTTTAACAAAGAAAAATGCAAAATTCATTTGGGACCAGAATGTTTGGAGAGTTCTGAAAAACTGAAGCAAGCTTCGGCTTCAGCACGAGTTCTAGCGATTCCATCAGGACAGGGAGAATTTTTTCTGTATACAGATGTTTCAAAACTAGGTGTGGGCACGGTTCTGATGAAGCATGTTAGAGTGATAGCCTACGCGTCCAGACAACTGAAGGATCATGAGAAGAATTATCCAACTCATGAACTTGAGCTAGCAGCTGTAGTTTTTGCTCTGAAGAATTGGTGACACTATCTGTATGCGGAGAAGTGCAAGATTTTCACATATCACAAGAGTTTGAAGTACTTCTTCACACAGAAAGAGCTGAATATGAGGCAGTGGAGATGGTTAGAGCTGGTGAAGGACTCTGACTGTGACATTAGCTACCATTTGAGAGTTGAAAGTAGTTTCGTTTAGTATGCAGGCAGAGTATCAGAGATTTGAGCTTGTAGTTTATGCTAAGGGCGATGCTCTTAATCTTTATACCTTGACAGTACAGTCGACGTTGAAGGACAGAATTCGAGTAGGTCAGTCTTATGATGAGAAATTACAAAAGTGGAGACTGAGGGATGAGTCCAAGGGTCTGCTGTCAAGGATGGAGTAGTCCGATATCGCGACAGATTGTGGGTTCCCAATGTTGATTCACTGAGGGAAGACATTATGAAGGAATCCCACAGCACCCCGTACTCTATTCACCCAGGGAGTACAAAGATGTACAAGGATCTGAATCTTTGTATTGGTAGTCGGGCATGAAATGAGATATTTTGCATTTTGTGTATGAGTGCTTGACATGTCAGCAGGTTAAGGCAGAGCATCAGAGACTTGCAGAAAAGATAAGACCGCCTCTATTCCCGAGTGTAAATTGGAGAACATCACTATGGATTTTGTGATAGGGTTACCAAGGAGAGTTGGATGGTATAATGTCATTTAGGTGATAGAAGATCGGCTTACCGAAGCAGCACATTTTCTACCGATCAAGAAGACTTTTACCATGACTCAGTACCCAAAGCTGTACATCAGAGAGATAGTGAGATTGCATGGGATTCGAGTGTCCATTTTGTCATACAGGGACCCGAGGTTTGCATCAGGCATTGGGCACCAAGTTGCTATTCAGTACGACTTTCCATCCTCAGACCGACGGTCAGTCTAAAAGAGTGATTCAGATCTTGGAAGATCTATTTAGTGCTTGCATGATCGACTGTCAAGGCATCTGGGAGCAGAAGTTACCCCTCGTGGAGTTCACGTACAACAACAATTAACAAGCATATATTGGTATGGCTCCGTACGAGCCACTTTCTGGGAGAAAGTGTAGATCCAAGATCTATTAGGATGAGGTAGGTGAACAAGCAGAGTTGGGTCCAGACATTGTCAGATAGACTACAGCAGTAGTTGTCAAGATCCGAGATATGATGAAGACTGCTCAGAGCTAACAGAAGAGTTATGCAGATAAGCGGCGCAGAGATCTAGAGTTTGCAGTGGTTGACCACGTCTTTGTGAAAGTTGCACCTATGAAGGTTGTAATGAGATTTGGCAAAGACAAACCCAGTCCTAGATTTAGAGGACCATTTGAGACTCTCGAGAGAGTTGGGACACTAGATTACATAGTTGTATTAGCGCCGAATCTGATGGGAGTTCATAATGTGTTTCACGTCTCGATGCTGCGGAGGTACATGTCGAATCCTTTGCATGTGCTGAATTATGAGCCTCTGCAGTTGACTCCGAACCTATCTTTCGAGGACGGAACTACCCAAATTTTTGACAGACAGGAGAGAAGACTCTGGAACTAGGTAATCCAAATGGTTAAAGTCAAGTGACTGAATCATTCTGAGGAAGAGGCCACTTGGGAGACCAAGACTAAGATGAGGAGTCGATACCCAGAGCTTTTTGGTAAGTTTTAAATTTTGAGGACGGAATTCAATTTAAGAGGGTAGGAATTGTAAGGTCTAGAAATTCGAACGACGTAACATTACTGCATGCAAATCTAGAGTTTTATTAAAATGTCCGAGTTATTATTTTTAATACATCAAATACGATTAGGAAATGATTTTATGCTTTTATTTAATGAGTTACTTTATTTCATTTATACGAGCTTTTAGCCGTATTTCACGCGCAAACGAGGAACGGAGACCAGAGACAATTAAGAAAAATGTTTTATTTAAATAATTACCTTCAATTATTTAATATACGATCTATTTAATTTGAAATTTCAAAAATGAGCTTTTTAAAGATATAATTACACATCGGGCCATATTTAAACCGGTAAACAATTTTCAGCTAAGCGGAGTACTTTTTGAGGGCTCGGGTAATATTTTTGAAAACGTACCTAAACGAATTAATTTACGTACGTATCATTTGGCCTAATGGACTTGTTATTGGGATTTTGGGCCTAGATCTCTACATTTAATATTTTAAACCTAGTCCCATTATCCTAATTAATTATTATGCAAAATTTGCGCTCCCAAAACCCTACCCCTACCTCCCCTCTCTCAAAAATAGTAGCCGCTTTGGTTCTCTTTTTGCAAGAAAATTTAAGTAGAAGCTTGTCCCGTCTCTCCGGTGCTCGTTCCTCACTTCGTCGGTTCTAATTTTTGAGAGTTTTTATATCAGGGCATGCCCGATTCCTTTACTGTTGGAAACTTAATTTCGGCTGTTCGACAAACCATTTATCTATTGGACTAACTGATCAAGTATTCGTATTATACAACTTGCCTAACTGAAGTATCACGTGAATTATCAAAGGCAACCGAATCCAGCTGAAATGAACCTTCGGTGTTAACTGACTGATCAGTTGGAAACTGATCAGTTGAACCTAACTGGATTTCTGAAGACAGCTGACTGATCAGTTGATTCACTCAGCACAAACTTATCAGCTACATTTATCAGCTGATCGCTCAACCATACACGTCATCAAATGAAAAAGATGTTCAACCGACACCAGTACAAGCAGACTGCAACTCGTAGTGGAACGCCGCATTTCAGAGTCTACAATGTACGATTGTCAGGAGAATATCAACGTGGCAATCAACGGATATAAAATTAAAATATTATATCAAGTTACCATTGGAACAGAAGCCTATAAATAGGCGAAGAGAGCAGCTGAAGAAAAAAGATACAAGAACAACTATTTACTAAAGCTGTTACTCTGCTGAAATCAAAAGCTCACTCTTACTAAGTTCTATCTGTAGCATTCAAGGCTACCTTCTTTGAGCTTGTTAGCACACTGTAATCTCTGTTATATTGTTAAGTTGTGCTAAGATCAGTCACGAACTGAAATAGCCTGTTGTAACTAAAAGTTTCAATTTTGGCACTGATAAGACCAAATTGAAGTGGGTCAGTACAAACATTGTATTCAAGTCTTTTAGTAGAAATACTATCTTCGTGATAGAAGGGGTGACGTAGGAGTTATTCCATTCTCTGAACATCCAGAAACAAATCTCGTGGTTTTCATTTTAGTTACCTTTTATTTTAAGTTATTCTATTCTTCATTCAGTTTACTTCTGCAACCGTTTTCTCAGTTAAACTGATTGTCATCGACTGACGAGTTACCGAGTATCAGTTTATCATTAAACTGAACTCAACTTACGAAAAACGAACATAATCTGTGAGTGTTTATTCAACCCCCCCTTCTAAACACTTTTCACTTCTTAACCGATCCTTTCAAGTGGTATCAGAGCGGCTATATCTCGTCTCAGAATATCTACACTTTCAAACTTTCCTTTTGTCTTCCTTCAACAAGATCCCTATGTTTTCCAGAGAGGACTTCGATGAATGGAAAATAAGAATGCAGGCTCACTTAGCTGCACAAGATGATGACATGTGGTACGCTATCACTGACGGACCGATGAAGATTCTGAAAGCCAATACAGCAGTGGCTATTACTGAAGGGGCACCTCACCGTACAGAAAAGCCCAGAGATGAATGGACAACAGAAGACAAAAGAAAAGCAAATCTGGATAATGTGGAAAAAGATATACTGTACAAGACACTGGAAAAAGTAACCTTCAGCAAGATCAAGATGTGTAAGATAGCTAAGGAGATTTGGGGCAAGTTGATCCAGCTATGTGAATGAAATGAACAAACCAAAGAGAATAAACTTTCTGTTGCTGTGCAGAAGTTTGACAACATCAAGATGAGAACTCGAGAATCGATGTCTGAGTATGATGAGAGAGTCAGCTGCATCATCAATGAACTCAATGCACTTGGAAAAGTGTATACCAACAAAGAAGTTGTATTAAAAGTAATCAGAAGTCTTCCCAAGGAGTGCGACATAAAGACGATGGCAATGAAGGAATCCAAGGATCTAAACAGAGTTGAGCTTAATGATCTATTCGCTGATCTGAAAGCCTATGAGTTTGAGCTGCAAACTCGAGAAAGAGAGCCTTCTACTCCAGCAGTCACAACTGCATTAGCTGCTGTCAGAACAGATCCAACTAGTTCAGTCGAGAAGTCTGCTGATCAATTGAGCAATGATGCTATGTCATTGTTCATTAAAAAATTCGAAAGATTTATGGGAAGAAATCAAGAGAACTTCCAGAAAAATTATCAGAGAAATAATTCTAAAGAGGAATCATGTAATGCCTGAGATTTTATTACGGTAATTTGAGAATAATTATCGATAAAATGATGTGATGATAGTCAGATCAAGTTGAGAGATAATTTAAAAGGCATCAAATTGAAAATGGAATAGCAATGCATGTACAAGAATGGTCGGGCAGTGTTTTACGCGCACATGCGCGAGAGGAGGCGCGCACATGCGCGAGAGGCTTATTGCGAGGACAGAGGACCTCGCGCATATGCGCGAGATTGGGCGCACATATGCGCGAGGAGATGTCTTGATGATGGCCAGGTCCAGAGAAGTTGGCGCATGTGCGCGGTGTTGGGGCGCGCATATGCGCGGGCTGTTGAAAAGCCAAGCGCCGAGACAGAATGTCTCGCGCATATGCGCCGGTGCTGGTCGCGCATATGCGCGAGACGTGCTGCACAAACATGAAGCCACCCGTACTTTGACATGCAATAGGTATATATATATATATATAGAAAAACGTCTTCATTCCTTCCCTCAGACCAGAAAAAGTCAAAATAGTGGTAATGAAAATCCTTACGCCTTTTTTTTTTAGAAATTTGAAGTTTACGGAAGATCCGTCCGTCCGATTTTCAATCCGACTTCAGTACTGTGTTCCTATCGACGCAGGCTCCAACTGGACGTAAGTTTTGTTACGTTTTGATATGTTTTGAAATTATGCTATTGTCAGAATTGAATAAGATTCAGATATGATGTTCTAGACATGATAGAAATCATAGAATCGAAGTCAGATTAAGAAACAGATTGATTACGGATTTGTTATGATTTTTCAGATTATATTGATTTGTATTGGACAGATTTGGATTATGGTTGGATTACAGATTGTTTTGGATATTGACTATCGATTGTAACCGTTATTTGTTAATATGGTATTTACGGGGATATTGAGATTGTGCCGTTATGTCGATGATTTGAATTAAATTCAGATTAATCAGATTCAGTATTGAATTGAGAATGGAAAGTTGATATTATTATTCTCGATATGTCCTTTCAGATTTACAGAGACAATCTTGAGTTCAGAACTTCCGTTTCTTCAGACCGAGACTACAAACGAAAGGTATAAGTCAATGTGGTATTGGGAGATCGACACAAGTAGGATATACTTGTGTTTCCCTAAATCACATACTATTTTTTATTATTTGCATTGATTTGATTTGATATGCTTGTTCTATTGATGTATAGAGAGCATGTGTTAGACGATTATTAGACGAGTGATCTTGTGACAGGAGTACCTGACAGTGGCGGGATCGCCACGGGCACATTGCACGATGTCACAAGCTAGTGTATTGGCGATAGTGCCACAGTCTGTGACGGATAGGTCAAGACACTGGATGTTTGGTTATATCGACGTGGATAGAATCGGAGTTTCTTCTATTACTGTTGGTCGATATAGGAATACCAACGTCTGGAAACCGGGATCCCTAGACTAGGATTGAGTCTAGTCTGAGTCGTGGAGTCACGAGTATGATTGATAGTTTGATATTAATTATGTTTCAGATTTTGATATATATCTGATATCTGCTTCATGCTTTATATTAATTATATGATTGCATGTTTCGTTGATTTATACTGAGATTTATTCTCACCGGAGTTATCCGGCTGTTGTCGTGTTTGTATGTGTGCATGACAACAGGTGGGACAGGTTCAGGGTCGAGGAGATGAAGAGAGAGATCGTGATTAGAGTGGAGACTACGGACTTGATCTGAGATAGGGTTGAACACTTGATATTTAGTAGTTGAACCTTAGTTTGTAAATGATTGTATATAGTACAAAACTTGTACTTGACTTTTATACTGATATGTATAGTAGAGTGATTCCATTACGTTCCGCATTTGATATTATATTGAAAAAAAAAAATTTAGACCCTGTTTATTATAATTGATAAATTAGTCCCAATGACGATTAAGAACATGATTAGCGTCCGGGTCCCCACAAATCAAATGGATGCTACAACTGTGGCAAACCCGGTCACTTCATTGCTGACTGTCCCAAACCCAAGAAGGATAGTCAGGGCTCGACTATAAGAAGAAAGAAGTCATATGAGCATAGAAAGAGATCCAAGGATGATAAGAAGTTTTCTAGGAAGAAGCATGAGGTACTCTTAGCTGAAGAAAGTAAATCTAAATGGGCAAAAACTGACAGCGATGAGTCAGAACCAGAAACCTCATGCAGTTCCAGTCATGGTGAAGAGGAAGTGAAGTGTCTAATGGCTGGTGATACAGAAGAGGAGTCAAGCAGTCAACAAGTATTTGACTTCAGCTCAACTGATTTCACTAGAGAAGAACTTATTTAAACTCTTCATGACATAGTTAATGAGTATCATAAGCTTGCCTTATCGTTTGAAAAGGCCGGAGCAAAGCAAACTGATCCCATAGACAATAAAACTAAAACTGATGAATCAATTGATGTGTTGAGTCTGAAAAGGGAGATTGCTGAGCTCAATGCTGAAAAGAGTAGGAATCAATCAATGATTCAAAAGTTGACACTTGAGAATACAAAGTAAATTGAGCTCATTCAGGTTTGGAACAAATCATCTGTTGCATTAACTGAAATGCAGAACTCACAGAAATCAGTTACTGATAAAACTTGTTTAAGGTTCAGCACCCAAGATGAAATGATTCCCAATGATACTCGACCAAAATTGAATATGGATAAAGGAAAATATATTCACTTTGTCAAATTAGTTATGGTACAAAAACAAGTTGAGCCAAGTAAACTGGTTGAACAGCCTACTGAAAGTACGAACAAGGCTAGAAGATATGGCATTGGTTATAGCCCAAAAGTTTCAACTGACTCACGTAGTCAGTCATCAAAAATATTGAGCAGGAAATATTCAAATTGCTACTCCAATTACTATAACAGCAAGCCGGTTCAGAAAAGATATCGGCTGAACAATCAGTAGAACAAAGCTAAATCACATGTTGTATCATCTGCATACTACACACCAAACACACACAAATCGAGAAAGACAATCTGGAATACATCAACTGGATAGCAGTCAGACTAATCCAAGTCTGGGTTCCTAAATGACTAATCAGTTTAGGACCCAAATAGAAAACGGTACCAAAAATTATATCTTGTGTGTGATTGCAGGTAACAGGTACAATTAAGGAATCAAGATGGTACTTGGATAGTGGATGCTCACGACACATGACAGGAAATGCAGATATGTTATCTCAACTGATCAAGTACACTGGACCAAACATTAGTTTTGGAGATAATTCCAAAGGTAAAATTGTGGGTAAGGGTAAGCTTATCCATGGTAACTTTACGAATAATGATGTTTTATTAGTTGAGAATCTCAAGTATAATCTGATTAGAATCAGTCATTTATGCGATAACGGATTCTCAGTTCAGTTTGACAAACACTCTTTTTCAGTCAAAGACTCAACTGATGAGGTTATTCTAACTGACAAACGATGTGGAAAAACTTACAAAGTCAGTTGGAATGATCAACCTTATGCACCAGTATGTTTCATTGCTTCAAAAATTTCTAAAAACTGGTTGTGTCATAAGAGATTGAACCACGTGAACTTTAAATCCATTGCATATCTGAGTAACCACAATCTTGTAACTGGTTTGCCCAAAATGGATTTTGTCAAAGATAAAATTTGTTCAGCATGTCAGTTTTGTAAACAAGTAAAATCTTCTTTTAAAAACAAGGGCCATAAATCTTCTTCCCGATGCTTAGAACTATTAAATATGGATCTCTTTGGTCCAATACCAATAATGAGCTTAGGGGGAATGAAATACACCTTGGTGATTGTGGATGATTTTTCAAGATTTACTTGGGTTATTTTTCTCAAATCCATAGACCAAACTGCTGCACAACTGATCAAGCTCTTCAAAAGATTATTAACTGAAAAATCAGTTGGAATTGATAGAATCAGATCTGATCGAGGAACTGAATTTATCAATCAAACTCTTTCAAATATTTTAGAAAATGCTGGAATTAAGCATGAGCTCCCAGCAGCTAGAAATCCTCAGCAAAATGGTGTAGCTGAAAGGAGTAATCGGACCCTTAAAGAAGCTGCTAGAACAATGCTTGCTGATTCGGGCATTTCTCAAAGGTTTTGGGCAGCGGCAGTAAACACTGCGTGTTATACTCATACTTTAAAATATTCGGCTGCAGATGTTTTATTCTCGATAATGGTAAAAATCATTTAAAAACCTTTGATGCAAAATCTGCAGAGGGAATATTTCTTGGATATTCTTCAGTTAGCAAAGCATATAGAGTTTTTAATAAAAATTCTTTGAATGTTGAAAAATCTATCCATGCTGTTTTTGAAGAAAACACTCTAAATGATAAGCCAACTGATCCAGTTGAGCTAATTGATAGACTTACAGATATCAGTTTGGAGGATGAAGATGAAGAAGATAATCATATCCATCACAACAACCTCCAAACACCAGAACCAGAAATACTAGAACAACAAGTTGAACAGGAAGCTATTCATGATGTTCAGTTGGATGAGCCTATTGAGAATATTCAACTGCCAACTGATGAAGCTCCAACTGGTACAGAAGCAGTTACCAACTTGGATACAACAAATACTGAACTCAGATGGAAGAAATCACATCCTCCGGAATTGGTGATAGGTAATCCATCTGATCCGGTAAGAACAAGAAATCAGATGTTTAATTTATTTATTCATTCAGCTTTCGTGTAACAATTGGAACCAAAGAAAACTAATGAAGCTCTTGCTGATCCAAACTTGATAAATGCAATGCTAGAGGAGCTGAATCAGTTTACCCATAACAATGTCTGGAACTTAGTTCCAAGACCACTTTCAAAAACTGTTATAGGTACAAAATGGGTGTACAGGAACAAACTGAACGAAGATGGTTCAGTTGTGCGCAACAAGGCGAGACCGGTAGCACAAGGATAGAGGCAGGAAGAAGGAATTGACTATGATGAAACATATGCCCCAGTTGCAAGACTGGAAGCCATCCGAATATTCCTTGCCTATGCATCATTCAAGAACTTCAAAGTCTACCAGATGGATGTGAAGAGCGCATTTTTAAACGGTCAGCTGCATGAAGAAGTCTATGTGGAGCAACCTCCAGGTTTCATCCATCATACTTTTCCTGATCATGTCTACCATTTGAACAAAGCCTTATATGGTCCGAAACAAGCTCCAAGAGCTTGGTATGAAACGCTTTCAAAATTCTTAACTGATCATGATTTTTCAGTTGGATCAGTTGATAAGACTTTGTTCAAATTATCTAAGAATGATCATATTCTACTTGTTCAAATTTACGTTGATGATTTTATATTTAGGTCAACTAACCCCAAATTATGCGAGAAGTTTGCTAAGTTGATGCAGGAAAAATTCGAAATGAGCATTATGGGTGAACTGACATTCTTCCTTGGACTGCAAGTGAAGCAACTGGAAACTGGTATCTTTATCAGTCAGACCAAATATACGAAGGAACTGCTCAAGAAATTTGGCATGGAATCATGCTCAGCAGCAAGCACTCCCATGAGTTCATCAGTCAAAATAGACAATGATCAAGGGAGAATATCAGTTGAGGCGACATTATACAGAAGTTTAATAGGTTCATTATTGTACATAACTGCTAGTCGTCCTTATATTGTATTTGCTGTATGCATGTGTGCTCGATTTCAAGCAAATCCTAAGCAATCACATTTCTCAGCCGCCAAAAAGATTTTAAAATACCTTAAGGGCACACAAAAGGTTGGGCTGTGGTATTCTAAAGACTCATCTTTCAATTTAGTTGGATATTCAAATGCAGATTATGCAGGATGTAAGCTTGATAAAAAAAATACAAGTGGATCATGTCAGTTTCTAGGATACATACTGATCTCTTGGTTCAGCAAGAAGCAAACATGTAATGCCCGGTTACTCGTACAAATGATAATGATACGTTTATGTCGTTTATCATGTAGCTCTTTAGTTCATTAGATTTCACGTGATGATTGAAGAGTCAATATTGAGATTGAACATGACTTTTATATTTTCCATGGTTTATTGAGAACCAATATGTGTATAAATAATGATAGTAAGATGTGTAGGTAGAAGTAGTGTAATGAAGTTGGTATAGCAATGCAAGTAATGAGATGAAAATAAAGCAGTTCTTACGAGTTTTAGCATAATTATTTGAATATTGATTCAAATTTTGTGAGGTTATAACCATTAGAAAGCTAAGATATAATGCTAAAACTTTCATGCTTTGGGTTTTGTCCAAATCATTGGGGAAGACAAGCCAAAAGCGCCCCGAAGTTTGTTGTATGTATCGTCATTCCTACAATGACACATTTTGGTAGATTGAGCATAACTTTTTATTCAAACCTTTAAAGGACATGAAACTAGTTGGAGATGCAAGAAAACACATAGGGCTACAACTTTTATGTTGACCACTTTTGCTAATTCGGAAGTTAAAAATGCGTTTTTTGGCAGAATGTGGCAAGCATATGCGCCGGATGGACAGCACAGGCCGCGCATATGCGCCCGGAAAGTCGTGCATATGCGCCCGGCAGTCTGAAAAAGATAAATGTCGAGTTTTCTAGCACTTTCCACCATTCTCACCTTCTCTAACAGCATAAACTTGAAAGAAAACCTAGAAAACTTCCTCCAAATGCTTTCCTCTTCATTCCTTTCATCATTTTGAGGTAAGAACTTAGTTCTCCATCACAAGAACTTCATAAGGGTGTAAGTTTTCCTCTCTTTTGGTCATTATTAATGTAGAGGATCAAACTTCACCTAGAATAGACATAGTAATTGAATTATTGATATGTTTGACAGTATAGGAACAAGAAACATCGTCTCAAACCAGTATTCGTACGCTTGGACTGTAAGTTGGCATGTTCTTGAAGTAATACATGAGTAATATTATGATTTCAAATACTTCCCATTGATTATTGCTATATGTACATTGTTAGTATCTTATTGATGAAAATATGGCACCATATTCCATTGTTATGTATTAAATATGTAAGAAACTCATGAATATTGATGATAGGTGCTATGTTATGAACATGAACATGAAAATGAAAAGAAAAGGATTGATTTTTACATGATATAGAGCTTGTTGACATCATGGGTGGTTTTAAGTCCACCAAATCTATTGGCCAATATATGTTCATGGGGCGTGGGGTTGCCAAAGGTTGTTCCCTGACGTCCAACACAGTAGTAGCTATATAATAAAGCAAGCACGGTAGTACAGGTCAACTAATGAGGCTCAAGTACAAAAATGAACATGAATATATGCTATGATATGACATGGTTTAAAGATTCATCGTTGTCACGACTTGATACGTATGTTCCTTCGATGCATATTGATACATACAAGTGCCAACTTATTGAGTTTTATAAACTCAAGTAGCTCATGTATTACAGGATCAGGTAGTGGAGAGACGTAGGATGCCGGTTTGCCAATGGATGCTTGTGACGTGCCTTACCTCGACAAGAACCGGGACTTCTTATTGTATAGCTTTCGCATATGTATTGTACGAAAATATGTCAGGGTTTGAAACAAGTTTTACAATGCTTATGTCTAGGTGTATGATGATACAGAATATGTTTGTATGTAAGAATACGATTATATATATGTGTTGATGTTGATGCTTGAGTTGAGTTTTTGGTTTTTACAATAATGTAGGGACATCATGCTAAAATTTTTAAAAACCGTCAAAGTGATGCCCCTTGTTTGATTTGCTTCATACTACAGTCATATCAGTCAAACCCTATTTTGATTGTGGTAATTATGCTAAGTATAGAGTAAGGGTGTGACAAAACATCCATAGCTACTTCCACGACTGAAGCAGAATATTTTGCTGCTGAAAGTTGCTGCGCTCAACTGCTCTGGATTCAGCAACAACTGAAAGACTATGGAGTTATCACCAAGGAATCGCCCATATTTTGTGATAATACAAGCACGATTGCTATCACGTATAACCCAGTTTTTCACTCAATGTCCAAGCACATCGATGTCAGGCATCATTTCATCAGAGATCATGCCTTGAAGAAGGACATCAGACTGGAACGCGTCTCAACTGAGCAACAGGCAGCTGATATCTTCACCAAACCACTACCCGAGACTAAGTTTTCTCACTTTCGCAACATACTTAGTTTAATAGATTTATCTTAATCAATTTTCTATGATTATATCTCAGTTGCCAATATATTTGTGTTTTTTATCTAATTCTTAACTGATGTTAGCTTGTCAGTTTGTTATTATGATTCAGTTAGTCACTTATTTTTCAGCTGATGAGATTAACTATTGCAGAAAAATAAAAGACAAAGCTAAAACAAATTGAGTCTTTATTTAAAGAAATTGTTGCGGATTACACCAAAATACTCTTCTTCAACATAGGACCTCCATTTTTTCATCCAACCGGATATTTTGCCAGTTGCAGTCTTAATAAATCTATCGGAAACAGCTATTTACTCCAGTATAGTCCTCTCCTTGTGGAGCATCAGCTGGCAGACATAACCATCTTCAAAGAGGTTCACCGTCTCGGCGACGTGCAAACGCTCTCTATACTTTTCCAGCTTTGGCAGCACTCTAGGAGTGTTCGCTTCTCCACATTCATAGAGGAACTGGAGTCCCTGCAGCTCCTCCCAATAGCGAAGAATTTTATGAAAGACCTCATCTTCCATATCAACTTTACGTTTCTCCAGACCAGTGTTCATAAACTCTTCAGCGATATCTGGAGTTCTTGAGTTACTTGCACTTGCCATCTTATCTGCTGAATATTCGTCAAGATCAAAAAGGAGATTGGAGCACAGAAGGCTGCTCCCAAGTCTGTGAAAAAGGCAAAAACTCTAGCACAGCTGAAGACCTCCAAGAGGAAGCTGATTGTCAGTGAATCTGAATCGGAGCAAACTCCATCTCCCAAAGTTACCAAAAAGCCCAGAAGTCAGAAAACCAAGCAAATAGCTTCGCTGGAAGCTATTCAAACTGCAAGGCTGAAACCTTCAGACGCTCAACAGCCTACTTAGGCTATTCCTCTAAAAGCCGTCCCAGCTGAAGTTTCAGCAAGAGATCAGTTGCCTCAATCAACTGATCCATCCAAGAAGGTCTTCGCCTCAGCAGGTGAAAAAGAGTCAGCCAGGGCCGTCTCTTCTCTGCAAACTGTCAATCGCCCTACCATCTTTGCTCAGGCTCGACCTAAAGGGATAACTATTCGAGAATTGGTGGAAACGAGTCGTTCGGGTCTGAACATTCCACACATTCTTACTGATGAGAAAGGCAAGGGCAAGATGATTGAAGAGCCCAGGCCAACAAATGCAATCTAGACCCATATTAACCTAATTTGGGAACAGGTCAATGTTTTTGCAGCATCCAAACTGAAAACTTATTAAGCTTGGATCACATACAGAACTCACACTTTTGCCAAACAATTGAAGAAGAAGTCTCAGCTGAAGAAGTTTATCAGATTGGAAGCCATCGTTTTGAAGATAGTCAAAGATGCTACTATTGTGCATGCTTTGGAAATAAAAAATTATTTCTTTGATTTGATGAGAGCCAAGAAGTTGGCTCAACTAGTTGAAAAGTTGAAAGCAAACTATATTCCGACGAATCCAACTGCTTACAATGATCGAGTTGTGCTTACTCAGTTAGGATTCAGATCTTACTTCCCTGCCTGTACAGATAAGATTTTGGGAACAAGATCAAGAATTAGTTATTCATGGAGGGTCTTCAGAAGAAGAGGAAGAACCTTCATCACCGAATAAAGAGCAAGCTCAGGATGTGCCTGAATCATCTGTTTCTGATCCTCCACTGTACTCAGAAGCTGACTTAACACTTGCAAATATTAATGAAATTATTCAGTCAGTAGTACAAGAATCTCAACCAGAGGAACTCATTTCTGAATCAGTTGATCACTCGGCTGATCAAGCAATTCTAGAGGCTCCTATCTTAATTGAAGAGCCCGGTCAGCAGGATGATCCAACTGATGTGCCAGATCGGTCCACAGATAAAGAAATTGCTGAAAATGTGGAGGCTCAGTTGCTCAATTTTGAAAATATTCCAACTGACAAGCCAGCCCAAATTTCAGCTGATTCTCAAGCAGAAGCACCAGTTGATGATCCTCCAACTGAAGGTCGCACAGATTTACCTCTTCATCAGGACAGTTCAGTTGCTACTCAGGATTCTTCTTCTCCTCCTCCAGCGCAAGTAGAGGTTATTGAATCAGTTGTTCCAGAACAAACTATTGCCGAGGCAAATGTATCTGACAGGACCTTGGTGGTCTTTGATCAAGTCTCCAAAGAACAAGAACATGGAACTTCTGGACATCTACCTCCTCAGTCTTCTGGTGATCTTGAAGTAGTTCTTGAAGAAATTCAAGACATTCCGAATAATATGCATAAAATACTTACTGTCGTTTCCTAGATTCAGCGAACTCAACTCCCTCATACTCCAAAACTGGAACATGCAGAGGTATTCAACTCAGAAAAATTGAAGGCAGTTCATGCTACCGTCACCTCTCTTTCCCTCGCAATAGAAGATATCAAAAAGAATATAGGCTTAGCTAAAAGTCTCTCTGTAACCCAAGATGCAATCAGAAATAGAGTTTACTTTGTAGAGACATCTGTTTCCAGAAAGATAGACTTGATGCAAACCACTGTGCTGAATGCAGTCTCAGACGTAGCCACTTCTGTTAAAGTTCTATCCACTGATGTTAAAAGATTATCTATCAGAATGGAGGCGTTTGACCAAAAAGAGGAATAGAGACCTAAGCTACAGTCAAATCCGTTGACGGATTTTTTTGTACATGGATTTATTTGTACAGATTATTTCATTATTTCATTGTACAAATCTGTACACGACAGTTATTATTTTATCTACAACTGATTTGAAGGACGTCTATAAGTTTAACTAATCAATTATTATTCGCTTAGCGTTGTCAAACACCAAAAAGAGGAAAATTGTTGGAAACTTAATTTTGGCTTTTTGACAAACCATTTATCTATTGGACTAACTGATCAAATATTCGTATTGTACAACTTGCCTAACTGAAGTATCACGTGAGTTATCAAAGGTAACTGAATCCAGCTGAAATGAACCTTCGGTGTTAACTGACTGACTGATCAGTTGAACCTAACTCGATTTCTGAAGACAGCTGACTGATCAGTTGGAAACTGATCAGTTGATTCACTCAGCACAAGCTTATCAGCTGATCGCTCAGCCATACACGTCATCAAACGAAAAGGATGTTCAATCGACATGAGTACAAGCAGACTGCAACTCGTAGTGGAACGCAGCATTTCAGAGTCTACAGTGTACGATTGTCAGAAGAATATCGACGTGGCAATCAACGGATATAAAATTCAAATATTATATCAAGTTACCGTTGGAAGATAAGCCTATAAATAGGCGAAGAGAGTAGCTGAAGAAAAAGGATACAAGAACAACTATTTTACTCAAGCCGTTACTCTGCTGAAGTCAAAAGCTCACTCTTACTAAGTTCTATCTGTAGCATTCAAGGCTACCTTCTTTGAGCTTGTTAGCACACTGTAATCTCTATTATATTGTTAAGTTGTGCTAAGATCAGTCAAGAACTGAAATAGCCTGTTGTAACTAAGAGCTTCAGTTTTGGCACTGATAAGACCAAACTGAAGTGGGTCAGTACAAACATTGTATTCGATCAAAGTCTTTTAGTGGAAATCCTATCTTCGTTATAGAAGGGGTGACGTAGGAGTTATTCCATTCTCCGAACATCCAGAAACAAATCGCGTGGTTTTCATTTCAGTTACATTTTATTTTAAGTTATTCTATCTTTTATTCAGTTTACTTCCGCAACTGTTTTCTCAGTTAAATTGATTTTCATCGACTGAAGAGATACCGAGTATCAATTTGTCATTAAACTGAACTCAACTTACGAAAAACGAACATAATCGGTGAGTGTTTATTCAACCCCCCCTTCTAAACACTTTTCACTTCTTAAATATAAGGTTTTCATGAGGTTGATCTTCCGATCCTTTCATTTACTTTCTCATCTTTCACACCATGATACATCTTATTGGAGTGATAATGCATGATACATGTCGGATCAAATGTTTCGGTTCAGTTCTTACTCGTTTTTATTCATTTATATGATTTTTGTTTTCATGTATATCACTTTTCTTGCACATGTATTGCAAGGGGCTGCTAGGATCGAGGGTTAGAGGACTCAAATCATGTCTGGTTGATGATTTTATGTGCAAGGTACAGAGATGGATTGGTTGGTATGAGGCCGATCGAACTTTCTTGTTTGTGGCTCGGTTTTGAGGCGTACGGGTGGTTCACATGTATTCGAGAGTATGGGGTTGACGGTCATGGCTAGGGTAGTGCAGGAAGGTTTTGGGTGGTCTAGGATAGGTTGTTTCGAGCCTGGTCCGGGCCGAGTGAGCGTAGGATAGTTTGGCTTCGAGGTGGAAATTTTGGCTTTTTCCCTCAGGTATGGCGTCGCGGCGCTACCAATTGGCACTGCAGCGCTTAAGCTTCGACTCTTGTAGCATCGCAGCGCTGATGCATGGCTCCTAGGTGCTTACAAGCGTCGCAGCGCTACTCAGCCATCGCCTAGGTGCTAGTCCTGTACTTGAGGGTTAATTTTGATTAACATGGTTCGTTTTTGGTGTTGATATATCAATGTGTCTGAGGTTATTGAGGGTATAATTTGGTCATACGGTGTTTGGTTAGGAGTCTCTGAACTAAGGTTAAGTTTCGGGTAAATTGGGCTTAAAACCGAGACTCGGGTCTAAGTTTTCAACTAATTATAGAAGTTAAAGTGTGTGCTCGAGTTTAAGTCTAAGAAATGATTAAAATATGTTTTTTTTAGACGTTGATAAGTTTGAATGGGAAATGGTCATGTTGCACTGAGTTAGGTTAGTAGTCCTGGCAGTGCCCTGACAACTATTTACGCATATTTAAAATGCATATGTTGATTATGAACATGGATTTTTATGTTAATTCTTGGAAAACACGTTGTATGCTTGGTTTTAAGGAAATGTATGTTTATGCATGAGTTTTACAAGTGATGAATATGATTACATGTTTTGAAAGAGGTGAGTTAGTTGCGACCAATACGAACACGAACATGTAAGGCCAAGGTTCAGTGGACGGGTAAAATTGTCGCTGATGTCCCCACCGTCGGGTACTGCAGTTATACGTAGATGGATCCATCTACTTAGAGCTGATACGAAAGTCACAACTGATTATCTGAATTCAATAAAGGAAAATGAACACTTATATGATAATATGATGCTGTATGATTTGACTTTGTTTATTTTATGTTTAAGTTCATGTTTTTAAAGATCATGAAAATTATTTTAATTATAGTACTTTTCATTGTTACATGATATTTATATGTGCTTTTTATTACGGTTCAGGTGTGTTGATTTTTTAAACTTTCTAGGTGTGATTAATGCAGGTGATGAGGATGTGGAGGCTGGAGGCACTGAAGACTGAGTAGATGAAGCTGGGGGTGCACTTGATAACCCGAGGACCTTGCTTTTCTTCCGCATAATATGATAAGGAGTAAGGGGTTTTAAACACCAGTTCCAAATGTTCATGATTTTTATGCTTTGGTGATTGTCAAAATTCTAGATATTCGATGATGTTCATTTTCAAACAGTAACTCCTTGATTAAGTCACATTTTAAGATTCTATTTTACTACAATTATTTTTATCCGGTGATTGGATGACTTTTACAACACATAATTAACTTATTTATATGTTTATGAGTGTGGGTATTTTCGGTCTAGCTTTTAAAAAAATATATTTCAGTTGTATTTTAAGAGGTATATGTTTTGGTTTAAGATTAGCCTGAAATCTAGCACATAAAGAGACAACAAATATAATGTCAGGACGACTAGCAGTTAGGTATAATAAGGAACCTATTAGACCTCTGTAGATTTCCATCACAACTGATATTCCCCTTTCATCCTTATCTAATTTAACTGATGAACTCATGGGAGTTGATGCAGCTGAACATGTTTCCATGAAAAATTTCTTTTGCAATTCTTTTGCGCATTTAGTCTGATTGATATAAATATCAGTTTCCAGTTGCTTCACTTGCAAGCCGAGAAAGAATGTTAGTTCACCGACCATGCTCATCTTGAACTTATCCTTCATCATCTTAGCAAACTTATCGCATAGTTTGGGGTTAAATGACACATATAATATCATCAATATAAATTTGAACAAGTAATGAATTATCTTTCTTTGTAATTTGAACAAAGTTTTATCAATTGTTCCCGCTGTAAAATCATGATCAATATAGAACTTTGATAAAGTCTCATACCAACCTCTAGGTGCTTGTTTTAGACCATATAAAGCTTTATTAAGATGATAAATGTGATCATGGAGTAGGTGATGCACAAAACCTGGAGGCTGTTCTACATAAACCTCTTCTTGTAACTGATCGTTTAAGAATGCGTTTTTCACATCTATTTGATATACTTTGAATTTTTTGAAGAATGAGTTGGCTAGGAATATACTGAACCATATCCGTTCAGTTCGTTCTTGTATGCCCATTTGGTACCTACGATAGATTTTGAAGGAGGTCTTGGAACTAACATCCAGATATTGTTATGTGTAAATTGATTTATCTCATCTTGCATAGCAATGAGCCATGTGGGATTAGCTAGAGCTTCTTCGGTTTTCTTTGGTTCAAATTGTGATATAAAAGCATAATGTATAAAAAAATTCAAAATCTGATTTCTGGTTTTTAGCGGATCAGATGGGTTACCTAATACTAAGTTCTGAGGATGATTTCTGCTCCATCAGTAGTTTGGATCTGTTAGACATCTTCCCGTTTATAGTTCAGTTTGTAACTGACCAGTTTCTTCTGCTTCAATTGGAAAATTGTCAGTTTGTGTTTGAATTTGATCTTGATGCTCAACAAACTGATTATTAGGAATTGTATCATGTCCAACTGTTTGCTCTACCACTTATGGCTCAGGTGTTTGAAGGAAGTTTTTAACAGCATGATTTTCATCTTCACTTTCATCCTCCAATCTTATATCTGTTAAGCGATTAGTCAGCTCAACTGAATCAGTTGGCTTATCAGTTAGCATAGTTCCATGAAATACGACATGTATAGATTCTTCAACATTGAGAGTACGCTTATTGAATATCCTATAAGTTTTACTAACTGATGAATATCCCAAAAATAATCATTCATCTTATTTAACATCAAATTCAGTTGACTAATTCTTACCATTGTTGTGAAAGAAACATTTGCACCCAAATATTCCAAAATATGAAACCACGGTTTTCTTACCATGTCAAATTTCATAAGGTATTTTTGAATGATTCTTATTAATCATTGATCTGTTCTGAGTGTAATACGCTGTGTTAACTGCTTTTTCTCAAAACCTTTGAGAAACACCAGAATCATCTAGCATGGTTCTTGCTGCTTCTTTTAAGAGTTCGATTTCTTCGATCACCTACACCATTTTGTTGTGGTGTTCTTGCAGCTGAGAACTCATGCCTGATTCCTAGATTTTCAAGAAATTGAGATAGAGTCTGATTGACAAATTCAGTTCCACGATCGGATCTTATTTTGTCAATCCCAACTGATTTCTCATTTAAAAGTCTTTTGAACAGTTTTATCAGTTGTGAAGCAGTTTGATCATTTGATTTGAGAAAAATTACACAAGTAAATCTTGAGAAATCATTAACAATCACAAATGTGTATTTCTTTCCCTTAAGCTCATGACTGATATTTGACCAAATAGATCCATATATATCAATTCTAATCATCGGGTAGAAGATTTATTTCTTTTATTTTATCTTTGAAAGATGATCTCACTTGCTTCCCGAACTGACAAGTGAAACAAATTTTATCTTCTAAAAACTCACATTGAGGCAGACCATTTACCAGTTTGTGTTTGCTCAGTTGTGCAATGGGTTTGAAATTCAAATGGTTTAATCTTTCATGTCATAGCCAGTTCTGAGATTGATTAGAAGCTACAAAACAAACTGGCTCATCGGATTGTTCGCTCCAACTTACTTTGTATGCGTTTCCACATCTATTTTCTTTTATAATGATATTAACATTTGCATTTTTTTACAGTACACACATGTTTACTAAATTCAACTGAATGATTATGATCGCATAATTGACTGATGCTAATTAAATTATATTTCAAATTATCAACAAGTAAGACATCGTCAATAATAATATTACCTTACCCATAGTTGTACCTTGTGAAGCGTCCCCAAAACTGATCTTGGGACCATAATATTTGATCAGTTGAGATATCACTTCAACATTTCCATTCATATTTCTTGAGCATCCACTGTCCAAGTGCCAGACCAAATCTTTGATCAAATTACCTGTAACCTGCAATCACATGTACTGCCCGAGATTTTATATCCTGATTAAGCGGAGATTATTGATTATGATATGATAAGATTATAAACGGATTACTCCGAGATCAGCTTTGGGCAAAACATATGAAGTGTGTAAATTTTGGACAGAAAGAGTGGCGCCCGATCGGTAGAAAATAACCGCCCGAGCGCCAGTGTACAATAGGATTATGTTTCGAGCAGAAGGTGCGGCGCCCGAGCGGTAGGTTGTGACCGCCTGAGCGCCAGTGCAACACAAGTTTGAGAATTGGACAGAAAGTCTGGCGCCCGAGCGGTAGTGTTTGACCGCCCGAGCGCCAGTGGTTGCAAAGATTGTGCTTGGGCAGAATGTCTGGAGCCCGAGCGGTAGAATATTACCGCCCGAGCGCCAGTGGATGAAAACGGAAAGCTCGGGCGGAACATTCCGCGCCCGAGCGGTAATGTTTAACCGCCCGAGCGCGAGACATGCAGAGTAAAAATGAGCCACGTTGTTAAACATGCAAGTTGATGTATATATATATATAACATTCCTTCTTCAGCAATCAAAGGAAAGAAACGAAGAAACGAGAAGGAATCGAGGAAGGATTGAAGAAAATCCTTACGCCTTTATATTTCGATCCGTCCGTCTGATTTTGAATCCGATTTCAGTACCGTGTTCCTATCGACGCAGGCTACAACTGGACGTAAGTTTTGTTACGTTTGGATATGATTTGAAATTATGATATTGTCAGAATTGAATAAGAATCATATATGGTGTTTCTGATACAGTAGACATCGTATAATTGAAGTCAGATCGAAGAACGGACTGTGTCTGTAATTGTTATGATTTTCAGAACTGTTATGATAGAGATTGTACAGAATTGAGAGTATGATCTATTATTGTTGAGAGTATGAATTATACCGATATTGATTATGAGTTCTGGTAGTATATCTGTGATGTTGAGATTGACGGGGTTATCGAGACTGTATTGTTATGCCGTCGAAACATCCGTAAATTGATATTGATCAGATTCGGTATTGATTGAGCTTGTATCGTTATATTGTTGACATTGACAGATTTTATTGTGATTTGAGTATTGATCAGAACAGGTCGTAAGTTGAGTTAAACATTGATATTGTGCATATTGATATTGTCATTGCCAGATTGGGTATGGACAGATTGGAGTGCGAGACTTCGTCTTCGTTAGATCGAGAAGATAAAGGTATAAATCAATGTGAATCAGGAGATCGACTTAAGTCAGATTGGACTTGAGTTTCCCTAAATCACATACTTGTATGTTATCTCTTTTCATACATTTATATCGTTTGAATGAATATGCTTTGTTTATTGATTTATAGAAAAGCATAGAGTAGTAGATAGCTATTGAGTGAGAGTCACTGACAGAAAGACCAGATTAGGACAGAGTTGTTAATGGCCCATTGCACATTGTCAGAGTTAGAGTTGAGGTAGATATACCTAGTCTTTGGCAGAACAGCCAAGACACCGGACGTTTGGTCATATCGATGTGCGTAGAAGAAGAGCGACTTCTATTGTAGATAATCGATATAGAGAGGACCAAAGTCCGTAAATAAGAACGTACCGCCACCACGATCGGGAAAGTAGGTGGGAGATTGTTGCGTTATTATTCAGATCGGGATCCCTAGATTAGAAATGAGTCGAGTTTGAGTCTGAGAGTCACAGAGTGTGATTCCTTATTTGATATTGAATTATGTTCCTGATTTTGGTACTTGTTTAGAGTATCGATTCATGTTTTGATTGAGATACATGTATGTATATCTGATGCATGCTTTTATATTGTTTATATGACTGCATGTATACTTGGTTTATACTGGGAATTTAATTCTCACCGGAGTTATCCGGCTGTGGTCTTGTTTGTATGTGTGCATGACAACAGGTGGGACAGGATCAGGGTCATGAAGAGGACGAGTCAGGACTAGTTAGCGTGGAGATCCGAGCTCAGAAGTAGATTAGGATTCAACACTGATATGTCGTTGAACCTAGTAAATGTATTTAGTACAGGACTTGTACTTATAGATTTATATGTACATTACGTTTCCGCATTGCATTTAAAAAAAAAAATTTATGTCCCACATTACTTAAGTGTGAATTTGATATTAATAACGATTAAGGAAATGAATTAGCGTTCGGGTCCCCACATCACAAATAATGAATAAATTTGGTACCCAAATCTATTTGGGTCCAGAACTGATTAGTTCTTTGGAAACCCAAATTTGGATCAGTCGAACTGATCTACCAGTTTCTGTGTTCCAGATAACCTTTCCTAACTTGTGTGTGACATGTGAGTGTGGTAAGGATGATACAACATATGTTTGTGCTCTTTTATCCTTATTGTTTATCTGGTGGCTTTTTTTAACGGGCTTGCAATTATAATAATTATTATAATAGCCCCTTGCTGATTTTCGTTTACTATAACTGGACCTCTTGGGTAACCAATTGCTCGATTCAATTGAGCTCTTGGGACTGTACCCAATTCAGTCTCGTCTTGCCTTGTTCATATTTTCAGTTGGTTTCTCAACCGGCTTATTGAACTCAGGATTTTCATGTACCATTACTGATTTAACAAAGTGAATATATTTTCCTTTGCTCGTATTCTATTTTGGCATAGTACCACTAGTTGAAAATTCATTTTGGCTATTTATCCCAGACCAGTCTTATCTCCAACTGGTTTTTGTGACCCTTGCATTTCAATTAGCGCGACTGAAGATTTGTTCCATGCTTGAATTACTTCAGTCAGTCTAGAGTTTTCTGTTCTCAGCTGCTGAATCAAACCACTAGTTGAAGATTTGTTCCATGCTTATCTCCAACCAGTCTTATCTCTTTTTTTGACATTTAAGCTCTCAACTGATTTAAGACTATCAGTTGCATCATTTGAAGGATCATTTGGCTTAGCTTTAGCCTCTTGAAAAGAGATAGCTAGCTTGCAGTACTCATTAACCATATCGTGCAGTATAGAAATAAGTTCTTATCGTGTAAAATCAATAGATCTAAAATCAAACAACTGATCACTGCTGGACTCCAGCTTTGCATCATCAGCCATGAGTCATGTGGCGACTTTGATTGTTGAACTCCCAAGAGCAGGTTGTCCACAAGTAGTATAATTCGGTGAGTCCGAATATCGTATCCATAGAGAAGCTAAGGCAATTACAACTTTACTACAATGTCTTTTTTTTTTTGTTTTTTTCCTTTTAATTGTTTGAATCTTTAATTAGTAATTTTTAATTGTTCAAATTTTAATTCAAGTAGTTGAGATTAGATGATCCACTCTTGGTATTTTAATAAAGTTAAATTCAATGAACATTATTAAAATCTACTTAATAAAATGGTTCCAATATATTAAATAATCATATTTATATTATGTTATATATTATTATCTTATAAGTATACAATATATACCAAAACTTATAACTTTTGTCAAGTATTTATTGTGCTATATATATTTTTGTAAACACTAATTCAAGATTCTCACTTTAAATGGTTGGTAATACCAAACAAACATTTAAATGGTACAAAAAATTTAATATTATGATATATTAGTATATAATAAATCAAGGTATTCACTTTAAATGGTTCGTAATACCAAAGTAACAGTTAAATAGCTCCAAGAATTTAGTGTAACATATAGCAACAATAAATCAAAACTCCTACTTATGAGTAAGGTATAAATAATGATTAAATAATATAAAACATAGATTATTACTTTTTAATAACCTTATTATCATACCAAGAATTTCACATTTTCATCTCAATTTTGGGAAGTTAGGTACTCACTATTCAAAGTGTAAAACTTTGAATATGAAATTAAAATGTTAAATATATTTAAATAATGAAATAAAAGAAAACCAAAGAGAGAAATATTATGATGTAGAGCCCAAAATCAGTACACGTAAAACCCATGCATTTATTTAAATTATTCAATTATTCATTTAATTTTAAAATGATTTTTAGCGGTGCATGAATTGTGAAATTGCATTATTTAAAATTATTTATGTTTATGTGATGCACGTTAAAAAGATTTTCTTAAGTTTCATGTTTCGGGCGATGATTCGATGCGGGATGGGGGAAATGAGAGCGGCAACGATTTGTGTGATTTGGTAAAATATGGTATTTTATTTAAAACTAGAAAATGTGCATTTTAAATGATTTATTAAATTTTAAGCATTTTAAAGCCTAATTTAATTATTAGGTAATTTTTAAGATTTTTAAACTTTTAAAGTTGAACACTTGGGTGTTTCATTTTAAATTTAGGGATGCTAGTAATTTAATGGGAATTAGTATTTTATGTAGTAGCTTCATTTGTTATTAGCATTTTTAATTATTCCAATTAACTCACTAATTACCACCATAAGCCTTAAAACACACGCACACACACATTCACGATTTTACACGAACACACATTTTTCATTGGCTTTCATTTCATTTGTTTGAAAGAAAATGTTAGTTTTCTGTTGGATCGTGTGCTCGGCACCAAAGGTGCTTTAAACACAATATTCTTCAAGAGCTTCAATAGCTCGTGTTCTAAGAATGTGTACACAGATGAATTAGATCGAGTTTGGTTTTCCAACCAAGCAGAAGGCACTCGAAGTAATCCTTCGTTAAGGAAACTGATATGTTTTATATCATGTGCAACTGAATAACTGAAGATCACATGGGATCAGTTCTGGCATCTATCAGTTCAGTTATGTATAGAACTGAACTGATATCAGCTGAACTGATCAAATCAGTTAAGAACAAAACAAGCAGTTAAACAGATAAATAACACAAGATATGTTTATGGATGTTCGGAGACTTCAACTGCTCATACGTCACCCCTTCTACCTCCTCGAGTAGGATACACTAGAAGACTTAGATTTATACAACTCCTACACAGCTTAGGACTTACTCTACTGTCTAATTGAACTCTTACTCTAGACTGAAGGCAACACCTTATAGCCAACAATTGTTTAACGTCTGTGTGTCAAAAACTACATACAAAAGTTTAACGTCTTTGTGCAAGACTGTAATTTGGGTGGTGGTGTGTGCGCGTGTGAGAACTGAACAATGAAAACAACCCGAAGGTGTTCTCACACACTGAGGGAAAATAGTTTCTGTACTAAGCTGATATATCTTGAATAGTTCCCTCGCAACTAGGCGTAATGCTTCTTGAAAGCTGATGAATAGTAAGCGTTCCCTTCTTGTTTTTCCACACTCTCAATGTATTTGTTGATGATCTTGGCCTGTATTTATAGCAGCAAGATGACCGTATGCCAAGACTCAGCGCATGAGGTTAGATGAACTGGTCTGCAGTAAAAAAGGTGAGATCAGTTGGCTCGTCAGCTGAGCTAATTTCACTTGTCCAGTTGAACTGATCAGCTGGGCTCTTAATCAGTTGAACACTTCATTAGCTAGTCGGGCTTCTGAAGGTTTCCTGCTGAACTACCTTTTAGCTGATAAATCAATTGAACTGATTTAAGATACATCAGTTGGATTTTGTTCAGTTCATAAGATCAGTTGGCGTATCCGATAGTCTTCAGTTGGGCTGTCAACTGATTATTTCAGTTCCAATTTTTTGCGCACTTAAGTAGATTATTAGAAACATGATAACAAGTTTTGTTAAAATCAAAATTAAGTAAAGATTGCAAACATAAAATGTTCCAAAAATCTCCCCCTTTTTGATGCTCACAAAACTTGAACAGTTTAAAACAAACTAAAATTTACAACTGAATTTTCAAACATGACTGATTCTCCCCCTTTTGTGAGAATCAGAAACAAATAACAGAAAATTTCAGTTTGAGGGATAACAAGTTAAAATCAATTTAACGTAAAGAAAAAACTCCCCCTCAAAAAATGAATTAAAGAAAATTTTAATAAAATTTTTTCAGCTCGAGGGATGATTTTAAAGAGAAGCTCCCCCTCAGAAACTGATTTAAAAACTCCCTTTTAAAAATATAATTGATTACGCGATTAAAGAAGTTTTAGCATCATTCAAACAGTTTAGGCAACAAATCTTAAGATAACAGTTCAGTTATATAAAGGCTAACTGGATGAACATGGTGTTTATTTAATTTAATCAAATAAATTTCCCTTGTATTTTACATTTACGTACACCAACAAGTGTAAGGGAAATTGCTACTATAATATCCGATTTTCAATAACATCAGATATCAGTTAGTTTACACATAGCAGAGCTGAATATACTAACAACTAGTCACCTTGAATTCTGCAGCGATTTTGAGTCTTTTTGCCAGAAGAACAACTAATTTGACTTGAACTTGATCTTTGTGCAGTCTAACTGATCGAGCTGACTCTGAACAGGA
Source organism: Primulina huaijiensis (assembly GCF_012295235.1). Taxonomy (NCBI): domain Eukaryota; kingdom Viridiplantae; phylum Streptophyta; class Magnoliopsida; order Lamiales; family Gesneriaceae; genus Primulina; species Primulina huaijiensis. The sequence continues at coordinate 12,472,223 of NC_133313.1, forward strand.
CTCAACTGATGCTGAACCGCATTGATCATCTACTCTGATCTGATATGGCAATGAAGCGGTAGTATACTGCTGACTATTAAGCTTCTAATCATCAGTGCTTTAGCTTATTTGGGTTAAACTGTTGATCAGCTAGACTGATAGATAGGCAGCTGAGATCTTGTACGCTGAGCAGTTTAGCTGACTGCTGTCAGTAGACCTCAAAACCCTGCAAGCAGTTAAGAAACTCAATTAAGGAGTTTAGAGAAGTGGCTACAATGTTACTTGCAGAGCCAATCCTCTCATACGCGTGAGATATAAATTTTTTAAAAGGGTTTTTAAAACCATTTTAAAATTCATTTTATGATATCAATTTTAAAATGCCTTCAGTCTAGAACGTGTTGGCTGCAAGGTGTTGTCTTCAGTCTAGAGTAGGATTTCAGTTAGGCAGTAGTGTAAGTCCTAAGCTGTGTTTGTATAAATCTAAGTCTTCTAGTGTATTCTACCCGAGGAAATAGAAGGGGTGACGTAGGAGCAGTTGAAGTATCCGAACATTCATAAACATATCTTGTGTTATTTATCTGTTTAACTGCTTGTTTTGTTCTTAATTGATTTGATCAGTTCAGTTGATATCAGTTCAGTTCTATTCATAACTGAACTGATAGATGCCAGAACTGATATCATGCGATCTTCAGTTATTCAGTTGCACATGATATAAAATATATAAGTTTCCATAACGAAGGATTATTTCGAGTGACTTCCGCTTGGTTTGAAAACCAAACTCGATCTAATTCATCGGTGTACTCATTCTAAGAACACGAGCTATTGCAGCTCTTGAAGAATATTGTGTTTAAAGCACTTTTGGTGCCCAGCTTACGATCCAACATGTTCTTAGAGCAAGCAGCAACCGCCCCTCCCTCTCCAATTTTTCCAGCAATTCTCGTCCACTTTTCTTCAAGAAAATCGTGTCACGTTCGTCCCGGATCAACCTCGCATCCTTCCCGCTTCGGTATCGTCATTTCAAGAGTTCTTAAAGATCAAGGCAAGTATATTGAAACGACCTCGCTTTTTTTTTTTTCTAATCATAAATGATAAATTCTAAAATACTAAATTAAATAAAATAACTTAACATAATCAACCATCAAAATAGAATAACATATGAAATCTCAAGTGCATAAAATGAATCATAAATCATCAACTAACCAAAACTTCCTAAATTGACCTCTAAAAAGATCAACTAACAATAACTTAAAGCATATAATAACTCTAAAAAAAATCCTTAACATAAATCTTTAAATCATTTATCTATCTAGCTAGTGCGAAAACATAAAGACCCTCGGGTGTGTAGTGCTGCACTCGATCCCCTCAATTGTCACCGACTCCCATAAATCATCAAATTCTGCATCTTACAAACATAGTGACTCTAAAGACTAGCACGTTCTAAACATGGATAGCAAATAATACAAATACAATCACATGCATTAAAATAATATTTTTATTTAAAATAGCTTTTGAACATAAATAAACACTATAAAAATTATTTAAGCATAATTAAATCATAAATAGCAAAATCAGTTTAAAATAACTTTTAAGCATAAATAAATCCTTTAAAAATCACTTAAAAACATCTTTGTGCATAAATAAATCATTTTAAAAATAGCTTTAATCATTATCATTAATTATATATCATAAAATCATTTAAAATCGTAAAGCTTTCAATCATATATTATTTTGGGTGAAGTTTAATCTTTTAAAGTGACTAGCTTTTATCCTTTGGTCAACTGCAGTCTTAGCTCCACATGGTCTATAGGGGTGGGCACTAGGCTCCACCATGAAAATACGGTCGTCGGGTCCCTCTGGGGCATTTTCTCATAGACGGGGTCCTTCTGAGGCCTTGGTCCGTAAACGGGGTCCCTCTGGGCTCACGTCATCTCCACAAAATCTTATATCATTATATCGTATCTTTTGTCACAGTCAATTCACATCCCTCAAAATATTTTTTATTTTCTTTTAAAATCAAAAAATAACATAGCTTTCCAAAAATAACATTTTTAAACAGTATAAATTGCATAGCTTTACCATAAATCGTAAAAATATTTATTATCATCAAAATCATCATTTTAAATCATATAATATTATTTTACAAGCATTATGATCCATCGGGACGCTGCCAAGCGTTTACGTATTTTCCTAATTGTAAAATTATTGTTTTGCCCCTAGACGTAAAAATTCTCGAATTTATCTGTTTTTCACTTTGAATGACATGGAATTATTTTAAATAATTATTTAAGCTAAAATATTATTTTTCATAATTTATAAAGCATAAAACTAGGCTTTTCAATTAATTCTTTAATTAGCGTTTCAAGAGGCGATTAAATCCCGGATAAATCCAAAACTCATTATTTTGATACTAAATTTTAAACACAACATTTTTATTATTTATTCTACCCTTGGGAGCCATAAACCACACCCATGGACCTATGGTTTCAATTTTAGTCTTATTATTTTCTTTTTTGACCCTTAACGGATCAACCTTATCCATCTCCTAATTTAGTCGAGCCACGCCCGAGACACCTCGAGCCAAACCCAAGCCAACCCATCTATGAACCATAATGTGCAGCCCCAAGCCCAAGAACCAGCTCTTGGCCCGCTTTAAAGCCCCTGCACCTTGGAACCAATTGCATGCGTGTGTGCATGTGAGGTGTTTCGGTGCACTAGGACTCCTTCTCCTTCTAGGACACTACCAGCTGTTAACCACTTGACCCCTCATGACCCTAACCATCCTTGGACCATGTCCAGACCCAGCCCAGACCATCCCAAGCCCTGGACGCGCTACAACAACCTATCTGAACAAGACAGCAGCCTCGCGTCACTTTTTTTCTCTCACGATTCCATTTTTTCCCTCGGGCCAGCAGCGACCCAGCCACACCAGCCCCTAGCACAGCCCTTACCCAACTTCCTTTGACCATATAGGACCTAACTAACTCGCCCAAGCCCCAGGAACGAGCTCCCCCTTGGCTGCTGTCCTCCTTACCTGCTCGCGCAAGGAGTCCCTACTCAATGGGACTCTCCCAAAGCTGCGCGCGAGGGGTCTTAGTCATGCTAGGACCCTTCTTGACCCTGACCCACTTCCAGAATGAGCCCTCCACGAGACCTGGTTGAACCCCTAAGCCCCATGCATAAGAAACGAGTCCCTTGAACCCCAACAAGTGCACAAGCCTTTTAAAACTCTCGGCCCTTCTTTGTATGATTGCCACAGTTTCCAGCCTTGTTTTCTCAATTATTTTGTCATGTTTGGCTATAAATCATGCATATTTTATCATGTTTTGGCAGCGTACTCGTTGGATTCAAAAACGTTTTAAAAACAAGCGTAAAATCGACGTATTTTTGAAAATAAACGTTTTACAGTAAAAATTATCGAATACCTATTTTATTCAAGCATAAACAATTAAAACACACATATTATGGTTTGTATGATGTTTGAAAGGTTTTAGGAAACGTGCCTTTGTGTTTATAACGCTCGAATTTTCAATCGTCGGTGAGGAGGGACGAACGGGCGACGAAGAACACAAGTTTTCCTTCTCCTTATTTTTTCAAAAATATTGGGTGTGTGCAGGGGTGATTCACGGCTGCTTGGGTGAGTTGTGAGGTTTTGAAAGCTTTGGCAACTTATTTATAAATAATTAAAATGTTAATGGGCTTTGGTTTTGGGTTTGCAAGCTTCAGGGTATTTGGGCCTTCTTTAAATATTTAAATTGAGCCCAATAACACTTAATTAATTAAATAACAAAAGTTTATAAAATTAGTTTCCATAAAATAGTATTTTTGATCTTTTAAAACTCTTTGTTTGCTCAAAACCGGCTTCCCGAGAAAAATCGAGCTCGACTCATAAAATAATTCGGACTCCAACATTTTTAAAAACTAATACTTTTTAAATCATATTAGGAAGCCTTTTCATTAATTAAATAAAAATACATATATTCTTGTCTTGGTCGTCCCCGGTCTGCTTTCCCCTGCCTAATATCAAATATTCAGGTAAAATCCTTAATTTCTTGTAATCATGTCATATGTTCATTTTATCATGCAATCATACATTTAATCATATAAGAAATATCATGCTAGCATTTAAAAGCAATTAAATAAAATAATTAAGCAATTAAAACAATTTTGCATGCATGTGGTATACGTAGGTTAGTTTTTCGGACGTTACAATTCTCTCCCCCCCCCCCTAAATTGAATTTCGTCCTCGAAATTTTCCTTGACTTGATGATTGCAAAGCTTAGATTCCCTTATCCACATCAAACTTAACCTCTAACTTGAATCTTACTCTTCAATTTGGTCTTCAAAATCTTGGAAATCACAATACTAACCCGAAAATTTCTTAGAGTCGACTCCTAAATCCAGCTCAAGCAGTGCATGCACCCTATTCTTCTAAGTTCTTCAATATACCAAACAATTCCCATAGCCAAATTTAACATTTCTTGCAAGCAAAAGCATCGGAAAATGTTAAACAACTAGGTTAACTTGAAATCAGTGTAGTGACGGCTCTGTCTCATCCTCTGCAACTTGCATCACATAGACTCTTCCAGTTGTGGGTTGCTTGAACGTTGGGCAATCCTTAGCCTTGCGTCCCAAATCTCAGCATTTGAAGTACTTGTAGGTGACCCACATGCACATGCCGGAATGTGGACGATTGCACTCCTTGCACTGTGGTTTGTCATCACCCTTTGGAACATTTCCTCTTGGTGGTTGCCCTTGTGGTTTTGGTGATTCTGGTTGCTTAGATGGTCCCGCATAAGGCTTCATATTACTCTGACTAGCTTGCTGAGCGCGATTCCTCTTTCGCTGCATCTCCCAATCTGCATCTTTAAGTGACTGCTCGGCTCTAAAAGCTTTGGCAACGGTAGTGGTATAGTTAGTAGGATCGCTGAGTATCAAATCACGGCGGATAGTCGGCCTCTAACCATCTAGCAAATGTGGTAATTCCTCAGCAGCATCATTGACAATTAAGGGCACAAAGTCACAGCCCTTATCAAACTTCTGCACAAAGTCGGCAACAGACAAATCCCCATGACGGAGACTCATAAACTCCCTTTTAGGCCTTGAACGAACATCAGATGTGAAGTACATGTCATAGAATACCCTCTTGAACTCTTCCCAAGTCAAAGTCGCCATATTAACTCCTCGCTCCGCTCCCTCCCACCATCAGGAAGCATCGTCCTTCAATAAATAGATAGTACAACGAACTCGATCAGCGTCCGCCATCTCCATGTAGCGAAAGATCACCTCTAAAGATCTAATCCATACCTCAGCAATGAATGGATCAGTAGTTCCATGGAAATCCTCGGGCTGCATCCTCCTAAATCGTTCATAAGTGGCTTCTAGTCTTACCCTTGCTCCATCTCCTACATGTTGCTAAAAAAAAAGGCCATACCGGCTAGTACACGGGCACTAACATCCTGAACATGTGGAGGCTGTGGAATATTCTCCTCCTGCCTAACCTCATTAGTCCTACGCAAAATCCTTCTTAGAGGCATCTCTGTACACGTCGTCCGACCACGTAACCAACATGCATTTAATCATTTTTCATGCAACATGCAACATGAAATCTGACATTTATATCATGTATCATATAAGCGTTTAAAAGAAATTTTAAGCATATAAAATATATAGCAATAAAAACTCACATATTTGAGGCGTGACTTCTTGAGCTTCTCGAGGTGACAGTACACAACCCTTTGGGGATCCTTGGCTCTGATACCAACTGAAACGACCTCGATTTTTTTTTCAAATAATAAATCAGAAATTTTAAAATACTAAATAAAATAAAATAACTGAACATAATCAACCATCAAAATAGAATAACATATAAAATCTCAAGTGCATAAAATGAATCCTAAATCATCAACTAACCAAAACTTTCTAAGTTGACATTCAAAAAATCAACTAACAATAACTTATAACTTATAATATTTATAATAAAAATCCTTAACATAAATCTTTAAATCATTTAGCTATCTAGATAGTGCAAAAACATAAAGGCCCCTCCTTAAGTGTGTATTGCTGCACTCGATTCCCTCAATTGTCACCGCCTCCCATAAATCATCAAATCCTGCATCATACAAACCTAGTGATTCTAAAGACTCAGCACGTTCTAAACATGGATAGAAAATAATACATATACAATCACATGCATTACAATAATATTTTTATTTAAAATAGCTTTTGAACATAAATATACACTTTAAAAATCATTTAAGCATAATTAAATCATAAATAGTAAAATCATTTTAAAATAACTTTTAAGCATACATAAATCCTTCAAAAATCATTTAAAAATATCTTTGAGCATAAATAAATCATTTTAAAAATAGCTTTAATCATCATCATGAATCATATATCATAAAATCATTTAAAATCGTAAAGCTTTCAATCATATATCATTTTATGTGAAGTTTGATCTTTGAAAGTGACTAGTTTTTATCCTTCGGTCGACTGCAGTCTTAACTTGGTCCATAGGGGTGGGCACTAGGCTCCACCATGGAAATACGATCTTCGGGTTCCCTCTGGGGCCTTGGCCCTCATGTCATCTCCACAAAATCATATATCATTATATCGTATCTTTTGTCACAGTCAATTCACATCCCTGAAAATATTTTTCCTTTTCTTTTAAAATCATAAAATAACATAGTTTTCCAAAAATCACATTTTTAAACAGTATAAATTGTCCAGCTTTACCATAAATCGTAAAAATATATATTATCATCAAAATCATCATTTTAAATCATATAATATAATTTTACAAGCGTTAAGATCCTTCGGGATGCTGCCAAGCGTTTACGTATTTTCCAATGTGTAAAATTACCGTTTTGTCCCTAGACGTAAAAATTGTTGAATTTATCTTTTTCTCACTTTTAATGAGATGAGATTATTCAAATAATAGTCATTAAGAACCCATAACGGACCTCGATAACGAACTATACCATCCGCCTTTGAATATAATTTCCGACCCTTGGCTTCATCTCTGGCTCTCCACTTTTGCAATTGCTCATCGGTAGACTGTCCATCACGAATTCTGTCTCTCAAAGTCGACTGTACTGATAATGTGGCAAGATTAGGGGCCTCGCCCCTAGCATTGACTATAAGCTCCAACCGCTATATCTCAGACTGCAACGGTCTTTGAAGTGATAATTGAGTGATGACTGCTGTTTTTCTACTCAGTGTGTCTGCCACAACATTAGCTCTCTCCGGATGCTAGCTAATCTCACAGTCGTAGTCCTTTACTAACTCAAACCATCTGCGTTGTCTCATGTTCAGTTCTTTTTGGGTGAAAATGTATTTCAGACTTTTATGATCGGTGAATATTTTGCACTTCTTCCCATAAAGGTAGTGTCTCCAAATCTTCAATGCAAAAACTACTGCTGCAAGCTCAAGATCATGAGTAGGGTAGTTTTTCTCGTGAATTTTCAACTATCTCGATGCATATGCTATAACTCGGTCATTTTGCATCAGAAATGCGCCCAAACTAAGTTTAGAAGTGTCGGTATATAGAACATACTCCCCTTGCCCTGATGGCATAGATAACACTGGTGCTGATATCAAGGCTTGCTTCAAACTGTCTTGACACTCGGATCCCCAATTAAACTTTGCATTCTTTTTAGTCAAGGATGTCAATGGTACTGCAATGGATGAGAATCCCTTGATGAATTTGCGATAATAGCCAGCAAGTCCCAAGAAACTGCGAATCTCGGTAACACTCTTCGGTACTGGCCACTCTTTCACTGCCTCGACCTTGCTTGGATCAACTTCAACGCCATCACTAGAAATGATGTGGCCTAAGAAATCCACTCTATCAAGTCAAAACTCGCACTTGCTGAATTTTGCAAAAAGTTTCCTCTCTTGTAGTACTTGCAGTGATATCCTCAAATGACGACTATGCTCCTCTTTATCCCTCGAATAAATCAATATATCATCAATGAAGACTATAATAAACTGATCTAGATACTGCTGAAATATGCTATTCATGAGATCCATGAAGATCGCTGGCGCATTAGTCAGACCGAATGGCATGACCATAAACTCGTAGTGCCTATATCTAGTACAAAATGTCGTCTTGTGAACATCCGACTCTTTCACTTTCAATTGGTGGTACCCGGATCAAAGATCAATCATAGAAAACATCGATGCTCCTTGCAACTGATCAAATAAATCTTCAATTCTTGGCAGTGGATACTTATTTTTTATAGTGACCCTGTTAAGCTCTCGATAATCGATGCAAATACGCATACTCTCATCTTTCTTCTTCACAAATAATACTGGTGCGCCCCATGGAGAATAACTAGGGCGCATGAAACCCTTGTCTAGCAATTCCTGGATTTGATCTTTTAATTCTTTCATTTCAGCGGGTGCTAGACGATAAGGTGCTTTAGATATAGGAACAGTGCCCGGGCATTAGATCAATAGAGAATTCCACTTCACGATCGGGTGGAATGCCAGAAACGTCTTCGAGAAAGATGCTGGGAAAATCTCTGACAATATCAACATCTTCCAATTTCTGTCTGGTAAGAGTATGTGCGGTAGTGACACACGCTAGAAAAGCTTGGCATCCGTGTTTAATAAGCTTCCTAGCGTGTAGACAAGAGATAACATGCATCATTTGCTTGTTTCTTGCCACTTCAAAGACAAAAGATTTACCCCTAGGCGGTCGAATGGACACTGATCTCTGATGAAAATCAATCAAAGATCCATTCGCTGATAACCATTCCATCCCAAGTATGATATCAAATTCGGGCATAGGAAGCACAATAAGATCTGCCCGAACCACATCTTTGCACAAACGAAGATCCAGATCTTTGACAATTCTAGATGTGAGCATTTGATCACCGGAAAGAATAGAAACTTTGAAACCCAAACCCATATCTTGAGGGGTAATATTCAGTCTTTTGATGAAGGTTTCAGATATGAATGAATGTGTAGCTCCCGAGTCTAAAAGTGCATAGGTAGCTACCCCTTGAATGATAATCCTCCTTGCGGCGAAAACGTCTTTTAACTCTTTTCGTATTGAAGCCTAAAGGATTTCTATTGATAATTCTACCAAATTTAGATGAAGATTACGCGTTGAACTTAAGCATTTCTTGAAAAAATTTGCATTTTAGTTCCCAAATATTCGAATTTTTACAATTGAACCCCTTATCTTTTTCGAAAATCTTGATCTTAACCCCTTAAATTTCGAAACTTAGGTTTGTGGTCCTTAAGAATTCGTAAATTGCACTTAGGTTCCTCATCTTTCGGTTAATTGCAATTTGGTCCTTTAATTTTCGAAAATTTCATTTTAGACCCTTAAAATTTCGAAAGTTGCTTATTGACCCCTTTATAAAATTCGAAACCCCTAACAACCCTTGATTGTGGTTTTCTCTTAATTTTTGGCCATAAGGCTCTTTTTTTTTTTTGGGAATTATTTCCTCCTTTGCATAAATTAAGGCACAAAATTCAATACAAATTTCTTGGGTTTCAGAGTCATCTTAAATTCCAACTAAAGTAGAACATGCAACCTAATGGTCACTAGGTTAAATCTTGTTCCCAATTCCATTCTATTAACCAATTTAACATTTCATGCGATAATAAGCAATATAAAAATGTTAAATGACTAGGTTACCCGTGATAAGCGTATTGTGTGCCTCCTCTTCAGCTTCCTCAGCATTCACAACGTATGCTCGTCCCATAGTAGGTGCATTGTTCTTTGGGCAGTTCGCTACTTTGTGCCCTTCTTCCTTGCATATGAAACATCTAGAAGTACCACACACACATGGTCCACAGTGTAGTCGATTGCACTTCTTGCATGGTTGTCCTTCTACCGTCTATGGTGCTGCAGGTGGTGGCTTTGACGGTGCTTGCTTCTTGCCTTAACCTTGGGGATTTTGAGGCCCTTGAGGTCTAGGAGGACCCGTATATGGCTTCTTATTTTGTTGATTGTTGTTCTGATGTTGCTGCCTCTTGCGCTGTAACTCAAACTCGATGTCTTTCAAGGATTGCTCGGAATGGAATGCATAAGTTACTGTAGTGGCATAATCCGAAGGACGCATCATCATAACATTATTCCGTATTGAAGGTCGCAGGCCATGCATAAAGTGTCTAAGTTTCTCTTCGGCATCCCTGGCAATAAGGGGTACAAAGTGACAACCCCTATCAAATCTCTTCACAAATTCGGCAATCGTAGCATCTCCCTGACGGAGAGTCATAAATTCCCTCTTTAATTGGCTCCTAACATCAGCGGTGAAATATTTCTCATAGAACATGGTCTTGAACTGAGCCCAAGTAAGTGTAGTAAGATTAACGCCCTGTTCGGCTCCTTCCCACCACAAAGAAGCATCATCCCTAAGCAAATAAGTGGTACATCTCACACGATCAGCATCTCCCATCTCCAGATAGCGAAAGTGTACTTCAAGAGAGCGAATCCAACCCTCAGCAACAAAAAGATCGGTAGTGCCAGAAAATTCTTTCGGCCGTAGCCTCCGGAACTGATCATACATGTCATGCTGTGGCCTAGGTGCATGCTGCATCTGCTGTAACTGCTACTACAACTGCTGCTGTTGTAATTGTTGTTGCTGTATCTGTTGCTCGAAGAGACGAGCCATTCCTTCTAATGCACGAGTCGCAGCATCCCCTGGTGGTGGTGGTGGTGGTGGTGGTGCGTTTCCTTGATGATTTACGCTGTTCTCGGCCTGGTTTTCATTAACAAGGGCACGTCTAGTAGGCATTTTATCTGAATGTTTTCCAAATTCTAACGTAACCAACATGCATTTAAATCTAAGTTTTCTAATCATGTGACATATCCTACTTCATTTTTAGCAATTTATGCATGCAATGCATAATACAAAAAAACAGCTGCCGCTTGTGAGGTATGGAAAGAGATCAAATTCGAATTTCAAGCGATGGACCCAGTTCAAATCCGGGTGTCGCCTGATCAAACAAAAAGATCTGTTATAGGAAGGTCGTAAACATGTAACGTAAACATATTATTCATGTCAATATGCAGGTAACATCGTGTCAAATCATAATAAGCATGTAAAACTTACAAATTGAAGCTTGACGACTGATCTTTCCGGCGCTGATGGTGACACAACCCTTTACAGGACCTTTGCTCTGATACCAACTGAAACGTCTGCTTATTCGTTTCCTTAAAAAGTACTAGAAATTTTTTTTCTCACATATTCGATCTATACATATACATATACATATATATAAAATACTTTTGTACCATTTTTAAAATAAACATCCAACTAGTACTTGAAAATCCAAAGGGAACGTCAAACAAGAAATCGTAAATCTTTTTACCAAACCAGAAAAAACAATAAATGTTGAAAAGAGTAGCCCATACTAAACCTCTCAAAATCTCTCAAAAAGCATAAATAAAATGTCGTTAAAATCTTTAACCTAAAATCATAGACTTAAATGCGGAAAATAGAAGCGCTGGTCCTCGGGTTATGTGCACCGACAGTCCAGCAAGTCACCCATCAATGCCTCCAACATCAAAATTATTAATATCACCTGCATCATACACACCTAGTGAGTCTAAAGACTCAACACGTCATATCCTTGATAACAAGTAATACGCAATATAGTTAACATATAACAGTGAAAAATACTTGTAATTTAAATAACATTTTCATAAACATTTTCATGATGCATAAACTTTAAATAAAACATTTTCATATCAACATATTCATATCAACATTTTAACATATTAATATTCATATTCGTATTCGTGTTTGTTGAATTCAGATCGTGATTGTGACTCGTATTCTTAATCGTATTGGGGTGATGGATCCATCTAGAGAAAACCACAGTACTGGGCGGCGGGGACACCAGCGACACTCTCACCGGTTAACTGGGCCTTGGCCAACGTATTAACATATTTGTATTCGTATTCGTATCCATAAAAACACGATCGTCGGGCTCCCACTGGGACCGTAACCCTCACGATATCTCCAACATGTATTAGTCACAATCCCTTCACATCCTTCAACATGTTATCATCACTTAAAAAAAACATGCATAGACTTATCATTTTATTTTTGAAACCACGCATACAACATATCTTTTAAATGTCCAATTTAAACTATAAAGATCCATGAACATTTAAAAATCCTAATTTAACGTAGAAAAATTCATAAACATCCATAATGATTAAAAATAATCATATTAGCATATAAAATAGCAAATAAGGCACTGCCATGACGGTTACTAATTTTTCGGTGTAAAAAGACCGTTTTACCCTTGGACGTAACATTTTACGTTTTTGACTTTTTATTGATTTCTTTGACTCTAACATGTCCCAAATAATTATTTAAGCTTAAAATATAATTCTCATAATTTTATTTAGCTTAAAAACTAGGCTTTTTAATTATTTTGTAATTTAATGTTTTGAAAGCGTTTTAATTCCGAAAAATCCCAAACTTTAATATAATATTCCTAAATTCTAAATTTAGTCTTTTTATATTATTTTAGTCCCCATGAACCACGACTCGACCCCCGTGAGCAGTTTTTCGAGTTTTTAAGTTTAGGAAACCCTAATATGACACCCAATCTCCGACCCCGAGCCATCTCTTGATTTTATCGAGTCACCCCCGAGCCATGTTGATCCAAACCCTAATTAACACACTAGAGTACCCTACTGGACCCAAGGATATGATGGAAACCATCCACAAAAGAAAACGAAGCCCCCACTCTCCTAACCTAAGCTGGCCGAGAAGTCCTTATTGGACAAGGACTTTTGTTCTAGCTTCCAGGCCCCTACCAACGAACCCAAACACTGAACCAAAGTTTTGTGCATCCACTACGGACCCTAAGGACTCGACCTGACCCAGCACAGGCCCCCTGGACCGAGCCCACAAGCTTGCACGAAGTGCAGAACATGCATGTCCCCATTGGCTTCTCTCGGGTAGGAGTCCTTGCTGTCAAGGACTCATCCCAGCCCCTTAGCTCGAGTCCTAGCATGGCTAGGACTCTTCCCTAGACTCCTTCTTGACCTTGGCCAACCCCTGGAACCAACCGAACCAAGCCCAGGCCGTTCACTCCCAAAACCGTGAACTAACAAGACACAACAGGCCAAGGGTGGTTCTAGCTTTCGTGTTTCATGTTTCCCACATTTTTGTGTGTTTCTAGGACTCTATATACATGTAAAACAATGTCTAATCATGTCCTGGTCATGGCAGCCCCTTTATGCACATAAACAACACAATTTGGATTAAGAATTCTACTTTAAAATTTCATGATACATGCAAAAACGAACTTGAAACAAAAGTTCCACTTGTTTTCAATCTTTTCATTCGTACAATATAATATGATGTGATGATGTTTTGAAGGAAAGAATAGGCATGCCTTTGCATAATTTACGCACGAAAAACCGTTGACGATGACGATGAACGGAGCACAAAGGGACTGCCATGGTAGGGCTATAAGAAGGGACGTTTTTCAACTTTTTTAAGGGTCCATAGATGAAGGTTTAAGGGCTGGACAGTAGAGTGAAGCATGTTGAACGAAAATTGGGATTTTTGTGGACTAGGGTTTAGGCTAGGAGTCTTCGGGAAGCATGACACTTAGCTGCTGTTAGGGTGCGTTCAGGGGTCCTATTAGGGTCTAGTCATGGTCCTAGATGGTTCAAGGGAAGGCTGGCATGAGGGCTAGGGAGGAACCGTGCAAAAGGAGAGGGGCACTTGGCTTTTGTCACGGGTTAAGGGGCTGGGTGTGTTAGGGCTGGTAGGGTCGGTACAGTGGCTTGATATGGGCACGGTCAGGGCCTTGGGAGGTGTTCTAGGGTGTGGTCATGGTGGACAAGGGCTAGGGTCGAAGCTTGCATGGTTATGGTTGCTAGGGTTTGAAAATAGGAGCTAGGGCTTGGGTGCATAAAATTTCAGTGGGTATCCTAGGTTGGTCGAGGGTCTTGATTGGCTTGATTCGGTTTGAATATGGTTTAGTTAGGTGTTTTTAAGCTTTGGTTCAAGTTTGGTAAGTTTTCAACTAATACGATTCAAAATCGGGACGCACGTCTAAGTTTAAAAACGAATTGAGGAAAAATATCAAAAATCTAAATTTTAAACCTAAAGAATAATTAAGGAAGCGTTTTAAGGTAATATGCTAATTTTGGAATGATTTGGGACGTCGTTTTGAGTTATAGGGATAATTATGGAAAATTATGTGTCAAGGGGTATAACAATCATTTGACACCCTAAAATGGTTAGACGTCCTGGCAGTGCCCCCGAATGCTGTAAATAATGTTAATATGTTTATTTAAATCTTTATGAAATTATATGATGAAACGTTATTACTAAAAGACATGTTGCACGCTTGGTTTAAAAGAAAATTGATTTATATATGCTTGAATTTTTATAAGTGATGGAAATATGAAAATTTGAAAGAGGTGAATTGATTGTGACTAATATGATGATACGATGATTATAATGATACAATGATATGTAAGTCCAAGGCTCAATTGACGGGTGAGAGTGTCGCTGAAGTCCCCGCCGTCCAGTACTGTGGTTACACGTAGATGAATCCATCGACCTTCAGCTGATACGAAAGTCACAATTAACGGTCCAAATTCAATAAAAAGAAAAAGATACGTATATGATAAAAAGAAAAATGTATATGATGAAATAAAAAATGTTTAAGCTCTTCATGTTCACGAAAAACTATTTAAGTAAATGTATTTTCACTGTTGCATGTGGATGTATATGTATTACTTGTTATCAAGATTAAGGTTTGTTGAGTCAATAGACTCACTAGGTGTGATCGATGCAGGTGAGCATGAGTTTGATGTTAATAGAGGTCTTGATGGTTGATCTTGCTGGACTGAAGGTGCACACAACCAGAGGACCATCGCTAGTTTTCCGCAGTTAAATTAAGTTTATGATTTACATTACTTTAACGATTTTTACGATTTATGAATGCTTTTGATTTTGAAACTCTATGTATAAACAATCTTTATTTAAATAATATTTGAAATTATTGTTTTGACACATCTTTATCTGTATACCCGTGCTTGTTGCATAGATAAACTCCTTGAATATATAAATAGTAGAAAGAATATGAGATGCTCATATGATGAGTATCATGAAACTCATATTTGGAATACTGTATATTCTAAACAGTTTCTAGTCGATTCATCCGCCATTAAAAAGGATAAATGCCGCTCGAGTTTGAAATTAGTATTTGTGATGTGAGTATCATATTTCATTGGTAGGGGACATTGTGATCTCCAAGCATGCAGATAGGTGCTCCTTGTATAGTGCACTAAACAACCCTCCATAAAGGACTTTCCAAGTGGTTCTCACTTATCGAGTGGAAACGTCCTATTTTATGGTTGTACACCATTAGTCCTTATGAACCGAGACAACATTGTGACTCTAAATACTAGCATTGCACTTTGACTTGTTTACCGACTCATATGAGGTCCTCAGGTGCAAGTTTGGGTGTTTTGTTGAAACATATATGAGTTTATGCATTGTAGTCGGGGATTCACCGCTTACCTATGGTTATAGATATCCTATGTGATCTCATGTGTGTAGTTTGAAATCTCTGATCAGAGTGTAGGTGGTAATTAAGAAAGGGGTTTCTTAGATTACACCAACGATGCAACTACGACATGACACATAGTATCGATTCATTGGCAACTCTCGATAAATCAATAGTTGTCTAATTAGTCGAGATATATGAGGTGAAAAAACCATAATGTACGCTAACCATAATGGAATGGTTCTTGCAGGCACCATCATTTGATACCTAGGGAATCATGTAAGCGATGCTGCTAGGCGTTTAACATGATTGGTTGGGTACTATCAGACTTGAGTTCTGACGTTCTTATTATGAAGGAGTTGATAAGTAAGAATGGAGAAATTTGGTATACTCATATAAAGATATATTTAGTCGTGAATCACATGGAGATGTGAACACACTGTTAGTTATATCAATGAACCATTGAAGGCCATACAAGAACTAGTTTTCTAGATCTCGTTGAGAAGAAAATTAGTTCAATGTGTTGAACCGCTTATAAAAGAGTTTATAAGCAGAAGGAAAATTAGAAGTTTGACTTCTATAAGGAGAATGTAACTTTTAATTTGTGGAGGTGTTCCTAAATTAAAAGTTGGTCAAATAATTAATGTATTTGAAAATTGTGATTTTCATAAACATTGTTATGGACTTAATTGAATTAATTCAAGTGTTGAATTAATTAAATACCTTGCATTTCCTAGTGCAAGTGTAAGGTGGTTCTAGCTTTTTGGTGGTGGGCTTGATTTTGAGCAAGGAGTGCTCAAGGGAAGCTGTAGATTTGTCTACCATTGAAGAGCAATGTAACGTACCGTACTTTGAACATACTTTTAAAATTTACGGAAAAATTAAAAATTTTCTTCAATACTAAATAAACCTTAAAATTTCGATCATCAATAAACTATTCATCTAAAATATTTGCAATAAAAGAGATCACAAATAAAGTTTGCTAAAGAAAAATACTCGTTTAAATATCGTAAACCATAACATGAAATCAGAGTATTAAAATTTTCTTGCATAAAATCTTAAAACAGTGGCGGTCCTCGGGTTTAGCCTCCTGCGCAGTCGAAGCAGGCTCATTGGTCCCCACCCCTCATCTTCTCAAAGTCATCCTCACTTGCATCGATCGAGTCTAGTGAGTCTAAAGACTCAACATGTATAAACTGGAGATAGCAAGTACTATAGAATAAAACCACATCCATCTTTAAAGTAGGGCTTACATACTTGAAACTTGAACGTAATAGCATAAACATACTTGAAACTTGAACATAGTAGCATAAACGTAGACATGCCATCATCATAAAAATTTTCTTAAACATCCTTCCATCCTACATACTTGAGCATACATAACATCATTTTGCGTAGAGATATGTTTCAAAGCAAGTGACCCATACAAAATTGTGTCTGATCAGACTAAACCAAAGTACTGGGTTGACAGAGAAAATCCACTGCCACATACATGAGATACCCGGTCATGCTTTACCGGGTGGTTGGTCCCTAGTCATGCTCTACCGTTTTTCAATCCTGATCTAAACCCTGTCATTTTTATTGAGGTGGAGAGGTCTTCGGCCACGTTCACCGACTTCCGAACCCGTTCATAATTGGTCACAAGACATTTAGCATACCTCAAAAACTTAAAATATTTTCTTTTGCACATCGAACATACTTACTTGGCGTTGAGGGGTTCTTTGGATCTCTCTTGGGGCCGGAGCTGCACATACATGAGTTCAAACATTTATCTTTCATATCTTAGACGTATTAGTCATCCTTATGACGTTCTAAATCTCTCGAGACTCGACCTCTTTTAATCATCGTACTAAACCGTGACACCGAACCCCATAACAATTCTTTTAATTTTTACCCAAATACGTACGACACGGACCCCATGTACACCTCTGGGTCAGGGTCCGTGTAGGCTCTGAAACTCAATCCTACAGTTTTAACTAAGGCACATACCCCGTGTCAGGGTTCGCCGATGGGTTTGTGTAGACTCTGAATTTTGACACTTCGAAAGAAACAAGGGCACGGACTTCGTGTAAGGGTCCGGCTTCGGGTCCGTGTACCTACTTGAGTTGTGAACAAACGGAATTCCCTACACTTGTGACTTAATCCTACTCACTCGATCATAAGGACCATGAACCAACACCTCAAGACCCATCCTAGGATGCTATGGCACTGATTCAAATTCAAACAAACGCCCTAAAACAACTACGCACACCAAACCATACAACACTACCCGTGAACACGACACATTGGGTACCCAAACGCATCCTACGACTTCTAATGCAATCAAGTGCTTATCGATGCAAACCGACACACCAAAAACCATCCCAACATCACTCAACATACTTAAACACAGCAGCGATCACCCGTTGATCCCCAACGAAGCCTGTAACAATAAAACTTTAAGAACACATCAAGAACGCATTTTCAGAAAATCACATTTTGAGCAGTCCCACAAATACGATCATAACTCGCTCATTTCTTATCCAAATATTTCGAATTTACTGTCAAATAGAAGCTATCAAAAATTTCTACGTTTCATATGTTGAAAGGTTTTCCTGAAAATCGACCGAAAAGTCGCAGTATTAAAAATGACTATTGCATAACATACACATATTTTTCATAAAATAAACATCAAAATTATTACTATGACAAGATCGATGCGAAAACGAAAGAATATACATGCCTTTTAATATTTAAAATACCGAAACGATGATGCCGAAGCGAGAATGATGCGAGGGTTGATCCGAGACGAAGTGGCACGATTTTATTGTTACAAAATGGACGAGAATAGCTGGAAGAATTGGAGAGGGAGGGGCGGCTGCTCTTGCTCTCAAGAACCCTAATTTTTCTTTTTTTAAAAAAAACTTAAATGAAGGGTAGTGAAATGTGTGTATGTTAAACGTAAGTGTGTGTTTGTAGATGTGGGTGTGTGCGTGAGTTTAGAGGGTAATTAGGGGGAAAAGTGTTTAATTAATAATTAAAAATTTTAATGAAAAATGTTAACCTAGTTTTACCTTTAATAAAATCTCTTAATTAAAAATAAAAACGTACAAGTGGAAAATCTTTAAAAATTTAAAAATTATAAATCCACCTAATAATTAAATTAGGCTTAAAAAATGCTAAAAACTAAATAAAACATTTAAAATTCCGCAATCTTAACTTTAAAATAAAATACAACATTTTAAAATCGCCAAAATCGTCGCCGGTCTCTTTTCCTCGATCCCACATCGATTAATCGTGTGATATATGAAACTCAAGAAACATTTTAACGTGCATCACAAATCATAAATAATTTAAATAACGTAAAGAAATAAACGATGCATTGCTAAAAATCATTTTAAACTTGAATAAATAATTTAACACTTAAATAATTCATAGGTTTTACGTGTACTAATTTTGTGCTCTACAATTCTCCCCCACTTAAATAAATTTCGTCCTCGAAATTAAATCTTACCAAACAACTCCGGGTAGCGACTTCTCATATCTGCCTCGGTCTCCCAAGTGGCCTCCTCCACTGATTGATTTAGCCACCGGACTTTAACCAGCCTAGTCACTTTGTTCCGAAGTCTACAATCATGTCGGTCTAAGATTTTAACAGGTCTTTCCTCATATGACAGATCCGGAGCAAACTCAAACGGTTCTAAACTCAACACATGCGAAGGATTCGCTTTGTACTTCCTCAGCATCGAGACGTGGAACACATTGTGTACTCCGACCAGATTCGGCGGTAGGCCTACATGATAAGCTAGTGTCCCAACTCTGTGAAGAATCTCGAACGGTCCAATAAATCTTGGACTAACCTTGCCTCTCTTCCCAACCCTCATAACACCTTTCATGGATACTATCTTCACGAAAACATGATCACCTACAGCAAACTCTAGATCCATTATCCTCTTGTCAGCATAACTCTTTTGTCGACTTTGGGCGGTCTTCATCCTGTCTCGGATCTTGACCACCACATCTGCAGTTTGCTGAACAATCTTTGGACCAAATTCTGATCTCTCACCGACTTCATCCCAATGAATCGACGATCTGCACTTCCTTCCATACAATGACTCGTAGGGAGCCATACCTATAGATGATTGAAAACTATTGTTGTAGGTAAACTCCACCAGAGGTAGATTTGTTTCCCAAATCTCATGGAAATTGATCACACAGGCTCGCAATAAATCCTCCAAAATTTGAATCACACGCTCAGACAGACCATCTGTCTTAGGGTGGAATGCGGTACTGAATAGCAACTTCGTCGCCATGGCTGCATGTAAACTCTTCCAGAAGGACGATGTAAACCTCGGGTCTCTGTCGGACACAGTAGAAACTGGGATCCCGTTTAATCCAACTATCTCCCTGATATAGAGCTCCGCATACTGCGTCATGGAGAAAGTCGTCTTCACTATCCAGAAGCGTGCCGACTTAGTAAGTAGATCCACTATAACCCAAATGGCATTGGATCCTATGACTGACTTTGAAAAATCAACAACGAAGTCCATGGTGATATTCTCCCACTTCCACTGGGATTAAGGAGTGGCTTAAGCATCCCGGCTGGCCTCTGATGCTCTGCCTTCACCTGCTGACATGTGGACATTCGGACACAAATCAGCAGATATCTCGCTTCATCCCTGGCCACAAATATAAAGTCTGCAAATCCTTGTACATCTTGGTACCTCCTGGATGGACGGAATACGAAGATGCATGTGCCTCTGTCAGAATATCCTCTCTGATCGAATCAACACTAGGCACCCACATTCTCCCTCTATAACTCACAATATCATCGGAAACTGTGTAGAGTACACTGCCCTTGGCCTCGTCCTTCAGTCTTCATTTCTGTAACTGCTCATCCGAAGGCTGACCTTTACGGATTAGGTCTGGCAAAGAAGACTGGATTGTCAGATTAGACAGCTTAGGAGCTCTGCCCTTAGGATAAACCTCTAACCCAAATCTCTGAATCTCTGACTGAAGAGATCTTTGTACCGACAGCTGTGCTACGACTGCAACCTTTCGGCTCAAGGCATCTGCGACAACATTAGCATTCCTCGTATGGTAGCGAATCTCGCAATCGTAGTCTTTCACTAACTCTAACCACCGTCTTTGTCTCATATTCAACTCTTTATGTGTGAAGAAATACTTGAGACTCTTGTGATCAGCAAATATCTGGCACTTCTCGCCGTACAAATCATGTAAGAACCTTGAATTTCCGAAGCAAATCATGTAAGAAATAAAAACTCGAAATTAAGCTTAAACTAAGCTTAAAACTTTCATTCTAACTATAAAACTCAAATATGAACTTAAATATTCAGCTAACTTAACTCGAGAAAATAGCTCCAAAGCTCGGGAATTAGCTCAATGGGAAGCCAAGTTTCAAGGAACTGCATCCATCGAATAGTCGTCACTGGAAGAGTAAAACCCGAGCTCAAGGACTCGATCTTTCAGCTCAAAGAAGCTCAACCATGCTTGTCATAAAAAGACCAAAAAGAGAGAAAAAGGAGGAGCTAAAGGTTTGGACAAACTAATTATGCAAGAAATGAACATTGAGATGATCAATGAAAGAGCTAAAGGAGGACCTAAGAGACTAGGACATATTTATGTTGCAGGAAGTGACCTTTGGTGCTTGAGATGGCTTTGACCACATTGAAGACATTCTTGGAGCACAAGAAATTGGCCATGAGGAAGAGTAAGAGACAAATTTTTCCTATAAATACTACCTCAAGTGTTGAAGAAATGAACACCCAAAAAAGGCAACAAAAATTTCGGCTTTTCCTCCCCATCCAAGAAAACTCTCAGCCAAAAGCAAGAAAGGAGAAGGGAAAGCTCGTGCCGTTATTTTCGTGCTGGAAAATGCTATCAACACTGTAGCAAAACCCTGCCAAAAATTCGGTCATCACTTGGTCCGAATCCAGCTAGTTCATTCGAGCAAGTTCTGCGCATTCAAACCGTAAATTCAAGAACACAGTAAGTGGGTTTTTGTTACGTACTTTATTTGTAATTTTAATCTTTGTATGATATATCATGACATGCGTGAAAGTGTGTCTTTTTTTTCGAAAAATAAAGTCTTTCCTTTTTAAAATTTTGATCGATGACTGATAAGTTTATTCTGAAATTCGACATTCTTTGATTCTGCTGATTTCTGTCAAAACTCTTAAAAGTTCTGTTCGATAAATCTGAGTATGTGTTGCACTGTTAAAATTTGATCTGTACATCGAACGACGATTGTAGTTCTGTCTTGCCCCCATTGGTAGGTAAAAAACCATGTTCTGTCTGACCCCCATCAGTGGGTATAAAACTATGTTCTGGCCTCACCCCTTAGAAGACTAACATACTGAGGACAATAAGGACCATAGAAAATGCGAAGAGTAATAGTGTTTTGTTCGTTCTAATTAGCTTCTGATCTGACTCTGATTTACTCTGAAACGTCTGATAATTTTTGTATAATTTGATCCGATTCTGATAAGTCCAACTAATAAGTTTTAAAAGTTTATTAAAGAAATTTTTTAAAGATTAAGTTCTATATGTATCTGTGGAAATTGATAGGCCCCCACTTGCTGAGTGTTTCCCAAAACGCTCACCCCTTACATCTCTTCTCAGATAAGACTGAGGAACAAGTGAATGCTGAAGAGCAAGGAGCATTCTGGGGTTGGTGAACGCATCAAGAAATCTAGAATTAAAAGTTGTATTTCCTTTGTGTTTATTTCGCTTCCGCAACTTTGATGTAAATTTTATTCTATTGTCAATGTAAAGACAATGTTTTATTTATGAAAAAGACTGGTTAGTTGGCATTTCGATACGAGGCTTAATTGTTTTCAAGTAATTGTTAAACAATGATGGATTTCACCGACGCTTCGATCCCGGGGCATGACATTTAAGTGGTATCAGAGCCGCCAGGTTCATAATCCCGTTGGGATTTTGATAGACAAATTTTGGCAAAAGCCTAGTGCATCCAATCTGAATCTAACTTTCATTCTTCCCTAAAATTCTTGAGAAACTCAAAAACCTATCCCTTCAATCGTTCTGCAAGCTCTTAGTATCGAAATTTCCACGACAACTTTGTTTCTATTTTTGTGCCTTTCTATCCTTTATTACGGTTATGATATTCTACCTCCATTCATGTCAGGAAATGGCTGCTTTAGTACTCGTGCTCAGGCTGCCCTTCGTATGCACCAGCTAGCGATAGATAATCAAGCTAGGGGGATTGCGACTTTGAAGGCGCAACTTGCCAGGGAGAAGTTAGAGAAACAGGAGCTTAGTGTGATTAGGAGCATACTTGAGGCAGACGTACATCGACTCACTCACCATCTGGACTTGGCTGAGATCCAACTTCTTCAGATACCTACTGATTCAGTTGCATTGCAACTTGGCTGAGATCCAACTTCTTCAGATACCTACTGATTCAGTTGCATTGCAAGTCTGGCTTCGCTGAACAGGGATTTGCTAGAGAGAGTAAAGACGGAGAGAGGACGTGCTACTCAGGCTCGCCAGCGTCAGGAAGAATTCAACGCCAAGCAAGGTCGATATATCTCCAAGCTCCATGTCACCATGGATAGGCTGCAGGATCAGAATAACTACTTGCATTTGGTAGTAGAGAACATGGAAGAAGAGGAAGAAGCACCGATGGAGGTAGTCGGCGACGACAGAGATATGATAGACTAGGCTAGGCTAGTACCATGATTGTAATAAATTATGCTTTAAAAAGCCAAGGGATGTAACAACATATTTCTAAATAAAAAAATTCTATTATATTTAAATTTTTTTTTATTTAAAATTTATGAGTTTTTATCAATAAAAATGAAAATTTTTTTTACATCTTTATAGGAAACAAAAATGGATCCTCAAAACATTATAACCGGACTCCAAAAACAGCTCCACGAAAAAGAAGCGGAAATTAAAACATTGAAAGATAAAAATGACAAACTCGAAAGGGATAACTACCAGTTAGACGGAAATAACGTATGCATGATGGAGGATCTTCGTGAGGCTAGAGATGAGGAGAAAAGACTGCGCGAGGATGTTAGACGCTAGGCCGCGTATCATCAAGAATCTGAACGTCAACATGAAATCACCAAGCAAGAGTTGAACAAAGCGCAAGATAGGATTTTGACGCTCCAAATCCGGGATGATAGCCTTCTCAAAACTCAACGCTGTCTCGAGGAACAAATTGAAAAACATGAAATCAGTGTGAACGTAAACCAGTCCACAATTCAAGAACTTAAATCAAAACGCTCTATTGGAACAACACATTGATCAGTTGCAGCACGATATGATCAATTTATAAGATCTCGAAGGTGAGATGGAATTAGACCGCGAGGAGAATCTTGAAGAAGAAGCTATTGGAGACATGGGCGATAGAGAAGTCTTAGATAAATAGGATAGACTCCTAGAATAAGATGCTATTATATAAGAGTTGAATTAACTGTTCCTTGTGCGAAAACTTTGTGATTTTTTCAATTATTAATGAAAAAAATATTTTGTTGTTCTTTATGTTATCAAAATTATACAAACAACTTAGGAAACCTTTATGCTTATAGGAAATGGCAGGAAGACAACCAAGGAACAACCGTAATCCCCGATGAATTAATCAAAACGAGAACGAAAATCCACAATTACCACCAAGGGTGAACCTCAGTCGAGAAGACATGATGGCTATAGCTACCATTGTAGCCGCCACTTTGCAAGGAATGGTGAATCCCATTGCCAACGCCATCCAGCCGCCACCAGAACCACAACCGCGAGGAATCAAATTTTATTATGAATCCCTACGGAGGAATCGAGTTCCAACTTTTGATGGAAACCCTGATCCATAAGTTAGTCATAACTGGCTTCAGATTGTTGAAGCTCAACTACACTTATTGGAAGTACCTGAAGGACTGAGAGCAGAGGTCGTGACCCAGTTTCTGGAAGACCGAGCACGAAAGTGGTGGGAAACAGTGTCATCATCTTTGGCTGATGTGGAGCAAATCACATGGCAAACCTTTAGGAGATAATTTTGAAGCAATATTACATAGAAGAATTTAGGCTGCAAAAGTTGAGCGAGTTTGAAGACTTTAAACAAACACCAAACATGACGGTGATGGAATACACCTCAAGGTTCAATGATCTGGGAACCTATGTCCCAACAATCATGTCAGATGAGACATTGAAAATGCACCATTTTAAGAAAGGACTGAACAGTCGGATTCAATCGGCTTTGGCGGTTTTCAGGCCAAGCAATTTTGTAGACTTAATGGGCGCAACGATGAGCTCGAAAACTGATATCAAATGCCGCGAAGAAGAAAACAAGAACAAGAGACCTTTGACTAGTCAGTCTATTCAGAATTGTCTCAAATTCAAAAGGCCTCTCAGGAGAAACCTTTAGCAGTGCTGGCAATAAAGAAGGAAAGTGGTGAGGTACTTGCCGAAAGAATCACTTTGGGGAATGTTATAAGAAAACGGGCGCTTGTTTCAGATGCGGTAAAGTGGGTCATCGGATCAAAGATTGCCCTGATAACAAAGACAAAGGAATGGGACCCAGTAAACAAAATGAAAACAAGACTAATTCTCGAGTGTATGCAACAACCCAGGAAGAAGCTGATAACACCAACGAGGTGGTGGCAGGTACCATTTTACTTAATAAAATACCTGCATATGCTTTGTTTGATTGTGGTGCTACGCACTCGTTTGTGTCTAGAAGATTTGCTAAGAAGCTAAAACTAGCGCATGAAGTCCTTAGTGAACCGTTAAGAGTGACAAAACCTGCAAGTAAAACAATTGAAACACACAAGGTGTATCGAAACTGTCAAATTTGTATCAATAAACAGATTTTTGAGGCATAATTGATTCAACTAAATATGATTGAGTTTGACATCATTCTTGGAATGGACTGGTTAGCTAAAAACCATGCCATAGTAAACTGCCAAAAGAAAAATATTCGACTTCAGACTCCGACTAGAGAAGAAGTCATCTATCATGGAAAACCCAAAGAACGAAAATATATGTTATCTATCTCACAAGCGTGGAAGGCCATAAAAAGAGGCGAAGAAATTTATCTGGCAATGATCAATGAAGTCAAAGAAGAAGATGCCCCAAAGTTAGAAGATATTCCTGTTGTTCAAGAATTCCCAGATGTTTTCCATGAGGATTTATCGGGTACAATACCGGACAGATAAGTAGAATTTGAAATCAATTTGGTCCCTGGTGCTGCACCAATTTCAAAAGCACCCTACAAAATGGCTCTAGCAGAATAAAAGGAGTTAAAGGAGCAACTTCAAGAATTACTTGACAAGAATCAAATTCGACCCAGTGCATCCCCGTGGGGAGAACTGGTACTGTTCGTAAAGAAAAAAGACGGGAGCATGAGGCTATGCATTGACTATAGGGAGTTAAATAATATTACCATAAAGAATAAATACCCGCTCCCAAGAATAGATGATCTTTTCGATTTGTTAAAAAAAGAGCCAAGGTTTTCTCAAAACCCGATCTAAGATCAGGTTATCACCAGCTGAAAGTCAAAGAAGAGGATATTCCCAAAACCGCGTTTAGGACGAGATATGGACACTACGAATTCACTATAATGCCTTTTGGTCTAACAAATGCTCCTGCAGCATTCATGGACCTTTTGAACCGTGTATTCAAGCCATATCTTGATAAGTTTCTGGTTGTTTTCATAGATGATATCCCGAAATACTCCCCAAGTGAGGAAGAACATAGATAACATCTGCGTCTCACTTTGCAGACACTATGAGTAAAAGAACTCTATGCCAAATTCAAGAAGTGTGAATGTTGGCTCAAAAGTGTGGCGTTCTTAGGACATATAATCTCGGAATTAGGGGTATCAGTGGACTCTAAGAAAGTAGAGGCAATCAAGGACTGGCCTCAACCAAAAACAGTAACCGAGGTAAGAAGTTTTCTTGGTTTAGCTGGCTACTATAGAAAATTTGTGGAAGGATTTTCGTCGATAGCCATTCCTCTTACAAAACTTACTCAGAAGAACTCAAATTTTATTTAGAATGAAGCATGTGAGAGAAGTTTTGAAACCCTAAAAATCAAGCTAGCATCCACACCAGTGTTGGTTCTTCTTGAGGACGGCAAGAACTTCACAATCTACAGCAACGCTTGAATGGGAGGGTTAGGGTGTGTGCTTATGCAAGAAGGTCAAGTAATTGCCTATGCATCACGGCAATTAAAAATGTATGAGCAAAATTATCCAACTCATGACCTGGAGTTAGCTGCATTCGTATTTGCGCTCAAAATCTGGAGGCACTACCTTTATGGAGTAAAGTGCGAAGTATTCAGTGATCAATAGAGCGTCAAGTACATATTTACCCAAAAGGAATTAAACATGAGGCAAAGAAGGTGGATGGAACTTCTAAAAGATTATGATCTATCAATCAATTACCATCCGGGTAAGGCAAATAAGGTGGCAGATGCTTTGAGCCGAAGGAACCCTGGGAAAGTAAGCTTATCTTCCCTATCAGTGCAACCAAGCCTTCAAGAAGAAATCAAATTCAAGCAAAGACAAGATTCCTCTATTCTCAAATTAAAAGAACAAATTCAAGAATGAAATGCCCCAGAATTTCAGATTGATGAAAATGGTTTATGGATGAAAGGACGGTTGTGTCTGCCAAACATCGATGGAATTCGAGAAGAATTAATGGCTAAGGCACATAAATCAAAATTTTCAGTACATCCGGGTAGCACCAAGATGTACCGAGATCTGAAAATTAACTATTGGTGGAATGGAATTAATAAAGACGTAGCGATCTTTGTTGCAAAATGCTTAACCTGTCAACAATTCAAGGCAGAACATCAATGGCCTGGAGGACTACTACAACAACTGGAAATACCAAATTGGAAGTGGGATAACATCTACATGGACTTCGTAGTAGGGTTACCGAAATCAAAGGAAGGTCACGATGGGATCTGGGTAATCATTGACAAACTAACCGAATTGGCACATTTCTTACCGGTTCGAATGAATTACAATTTGGACAAATTAGCTATCCTGTACATGGATCATATAGTGAGATTACACGGAGTTCTGGCAAGCATATTATCTGACAGAGATCCAAGATTCATATCACGATTTTTGAAAAGTTTACATAAGGATATGGGAACCAAAGTCACTCTCAGCACGGCCTACTATCCTTTGACTGATGGCCAAACTGAAAGGAAAATACAAACTCTCGAAGATATGTTAAGGGTATGTGCTCTGGATTTTCAAGGAAATTGGAGTGAACAGTTACCTCTGATAGAATTTGCTTATAATAACAGTTCCCAAAGCAGTATTGAAATTGCTCCATATGAAGCATTGTACAGGAGAAAGTGTACATCACCTTTGTACTGGGATAAAGTCGGAGAAAAAGCTATCATTGGACCAGAACTTGTTCAAATAACCATCGACAAAGTTTCCATCATCAGGGAAAGGCTCAAGACAGCTCAAGATAGACAAAAGAGATGGGTAGATTTAAAGAAGAGACCGTTAGAACTAGAAATCGGTGGAAAGGCGTATGTTAAGGTATCCCCTAAGAAAGGAGTGGTTCGGTTTAGCAAGTCTCGAAAGTTAAATCCAAGGTATGTAGGACCATTCGAGATACTGGAAAAAGTATGAACTCTAGCCTACTGACTAGCTATACCACCCAATATGTCCAGGATTCACAACGTATTCCACATATCACAGCTGAGGAAATACGTCTCAGACCCAAATCACATTCTCAAAGTTGCACCGCTAATGATTGAAGGACATCTAAATGAAGAACTTAAATACGAATAGGTCCCTATTCAAATTGTGGATACAAAAAATCAAGTGTTGAGACACCGGACAATCCCATATGTCAAAGTACAGTGGTCATATCATACTGAACGGGAAGCAACCTGAGAACTAGAAGAGAATATGCGCACACAATACCCTCATCTATTCAAGAGATCAAGCTGATCCAAGTTTCGAGGACGAAACTTTAATAGTGGGTGGCATGTAAGAACCCGAAATTTCCGAAGCAAATCATGTAAGAAATAAAAACTCAAAATTAAGCTTAAACTTAGCTCAAAACTATTATCCTAACTATAAAACTCAAATATGAACTTAAACTTTCAGCTAACTTAACTCGAGAAAATAACTCCAAAGCTCGGGAATTAGCTCAACGGGAAGACAAGTTGCAACGAACCGCATCCATCGAATAGTCGTCACTAGAAGAGTAAAACCCAGTTCAAGGATTCGATCTGTCAGCTCAAAGAAGCTCAACCATGCTTGTCTTAAAAGGACAAAAAAGAGAGAAAAAAGAGGAGCTAAAGGTTTGGACAAACTCATTATGCAAGAAATGACTATTGACATAACCAATGAAGGAGCGAAGGGAGGAACTAAGAGACTAGGACATATTTATGATGCAGGAAGTGACCTTTGGTGCTTGAGATGGCTTTGACCACATTGAAGACATTCTTGGAGTACAAGAAATTGGCCATGAGGAAGGGTAAGAGACAATTTTTTCCTATAAATACTACCTCAAGGGTTGAAGAAATGCACACCCAAAAAAGGCAACAAAAATTTCGGCTCTTCCTCCCAATCCAAGCAAACTCTCGGCCGAAAGCAAGAAAGGAGAAGGGAAAGCTCGTGCCGTTATTTTCGTGCTGGAAAATATTGTCAACATTGTAGGAAAACCCTGCAAAAAATTCTGTCATCGCTTGGTCCGAATCCAGCAAGTTCATTCCAGCAAGTTATGCGCATTCAAACCGTAACTTCAAAAACACAGTAAGTGGGTTTTTGTTACGTACTTTATTTGAAATTTTAAACTTTGTATGATATATCATGACATGCATGAAAGTGTGTCTTCTTTTTCGAAAAATACAGTCTTTCTTGTTTAAAATTTCGATCGATGACTGATAAGTTTATTCTGAAATTCTACATTCTTTGATTCTGCTGATTTCTGTCAAAATTCTTAAAAGTTCTGTTCGATAAATCTGAGTATGTGTTGCACTGTTACAATTCGATTTGTATATGGAACGACGATTGTAGTTCTATCTGGCCCTCATTGGTGGGTTTAAAACCATGTTCTGTCTGGCCCCCATAAGTGTGTATAAAACTGTGTTCTGGCCTCACTCCTTAGAGGACTAACATATGGGAGACAATTTGACCATAGAAAATGAGAAGAGTAACAGTGTTTTCTGACTCTGATTTACTCAGAAACGTATGATAATTTTTTTTATAATTTGACCCGATTCTGATAAGTCCAAATAATAAGTTTTGAAAGTTTATTAAAGAAATGTTTTAAAGATTAAGTTCTATATGTATCTGTGGAAATCGATCGGCCCCCACTTGCTGATTGTTTCCCAAAACGCTCACCCCTTACATCTCTTCTCAGATAAGACAGAGGAACATGTGAATGCTGAAGAGCAAGGAGCATTCTGGGGTTGGTGAACGCGTCAAGAAATCTAGAATTAAAAGTTGTATTTCCTTTGTGTTTATTTCGCTTCCGCAACTTTGATGTAAATTTTATTCTAGTGTCAATGTAAAGACAATATTTTATTTATGAAAAAGACTGGTTATTTGGCATTTCGATACGAGTCTTAATTGTTTTCAAGTAATTGTTAAACAATACCGGATGTCACCGACGCTTCGGTCCCTGGACGTTACAAATAATGTCTCCAAATCTTCAATGCAAAGACAACGGCTGCTAGCTTGAGATCATGGGTTGGGTAGTTTTTCTCCTGTACCTTCAACTGTCTGGAGGTATAAGCTATAACCCGACCATGCTACATCAAAAATACGCCTAAACCGAGCTTAGATGCATCGGTGTATAGCACTAAATTGTCTTGCCCTGCTGGCATGGCTAACACTGGCGCTGAAATAAGAGCTTGCTTCAAAGTGTCAAAGCTCTTCTGGCACTCATCACTCCAAATGAATTTAGCATTCTTCTTGGTCAATGAAGTGAGTGGCACCGCTATCGAAAGTAATCCCTGAATAAATTTCCTGTAGTAGCATGGTAGGCCTAGGAAACTGCGGATCTCTGAAGCATTCTTAAGTTCAACCCATTCCTTATCAGCTGCTACCTTAGCGGGATCCACCTCAATACCACTGCCAGATATTATATGAGCCAAAAATGCTACCTTCTCCATCAAGAATTCACACTTACTGAACTTTACAAACAACTTGAGACTCTGCAAGACCTGCAAAACTGTCCCCAAGTGCTGACTGTGCTCCTCATGGCTCTTCAAGTAAATGAGAATGTCATCAATGAACACTATGAAGAACGGATCTAGGTAAGGCTGAAATACTCGATTCATGAGGTCCATAAAAATTGTTGGAGCATTCTTCAGTCCAAACGGCATCACTAGAACTCGTAATGCCCATATCTGGTTCTGAAGGTTGTTTTATGAACATCTGCATCCTTTACCTTCAGCTCATGATACCATGATCGATGATCTATCTTAGAGAACACTGTAGCTCCCTGCAACCGATCGAATAAGTCCTCGATCCTTGGTAATGGGTATTTATTCTTGATCGTTACCTTGTTCAGTTCTGGGTAATCGATACACAATCTCAAGCTCCCATCCTTCTTCTTTACAAAGAGTACCGGTGCACCCCATGGTGAGAAACTAGGGCATATGAATTATTTATCTAGAAGCTCCTGAATCTGCTGTTTGAATTCTAACATCTCAGTTGGAGCTAACCAGTACGGTGCCTTAGAGATTGGCACGGTTCCTGGCATAAGTTCGATAGAAAATTTCACCTCTCTCTCTGGTGGAAGGCCTGTGACGTCATCTAGAAAAACTTCAGGAAAATCTCTGACTATTGGTACATCAGATAATGACGGAGTGGGTGCGTCAGGTGCTGAAACAATGCTGGCCAAGAAAGCCTGACAGCCCTTGTGAATGAGTCTTCGCGCTTGCATCCAGGAGATCATGCGAGGGAAACTCCTCCATCTATCCGGCTCGAAGAGAAATTTCTCCATGCCCAACTGTCTTACTAACACTGACCTTTTATGAAAGTCGATAAGAACTATGTTCTTCGTCAGCCAGTCCATTCCCAAAATGATATCGAACTCTGGCATCGACAACCCAATCAGGTCGGCTACACTAGGTGGCCCTGCAGTTCCAGATCAATGTCTCTGACCACGCTAGTAGCTGATAGCTCTTCTCCTAATGGGACTGTCACTGAATAGCTCACGTCGAGTCCTATAGACTTGACGTGCAGATGATTAGCGAACGTCTCTGAGATAAAAGAGTGTGTGGCCCCTGAATCTATCAGGGCCTTCGTTCCTACTCTCTTAATGAAAATATTACCTGAGAGACGTTGGAACAACACACAAAACTTATATCCCCAAAATACTAATCTTAACCTCAAGCATAGAAAAAATTTCTATCCCAAGTCACCAAAATATTAACTAGCACACTAATAATCTCAAATAAACTTTGAAACATGCATAGAAAAAATAATACGGTGCTGAATTAAATAAGTTACCAGACAACAAAGTCGTGACTGGGTTCGCTTCCTCTGCCTGCATGGAAAACACTCTACCTTAGATCGGCTGCCTCCACTGCGGGCAGTCTCTCAATACATGATCACTGGCTCCTCATTTGAGCATTTTCCCGATCCCCACAAACAATGTCCAGGATGCTGGCGGTTGCACTTTGGGCACACTGGGTACTCACCAAGATTCTGAGGAGCCTTCTGTTGTGGAACCGGATCCTTGCCTTTTGGCGGTCCCTGAAAGGGCATCTTCTTCTGCTGACCCTGGAAGGGCCTCTTAAACTGGGGTCGCTGCAATTGCTGCGGCTGAGGTGCCTGAGAGGGCCTCTTGCCCTGCCTATCGACCTCAATGTGCCTCTGGTCCTGCTTTGCCGCCAAAGCTCTCGATACAGAAACTGCATAAGTAGTCGGACCAGCAACTTGAACGTCACAGCGCAAGATCAGCCGCAACCCATCCATAAAATGCCTCAGCTTCTCCCGGGCATCATTTGTAATCAGGGGCACCAAGTGACACCCCTCTCAAACTTCCTGACAAAGTCTACCACACTATTGTCTACCTGTAGCAGCGACATGAGCTCCCTGGTCAGGCGGGAGCGTACTTCCTCAGTGAAGTACTTGGAGTAAAAGACTTCTTTAAACCCATTCCACGTTTGTGTTTGCAAGTTTACTGACACTGACGCACTTTCCCACCATAGCTTGGCGTCTCCGGTCAGAAGGAATGTGGCACACCTAATCATGTCTGCATCCTGCAGCTCCATAAACGCAAAAAATTATCTCGATGGACTTAATACATCCTTCTGTTAACATCGGGTCAGTATTCCCCGATAACTCCTTTGGGTCCATCCTCTTGAATCTCTCAAAAACTGCCTCTGGCCTGGGCCTCGCCCCTGTGTCCACTGCAGCTTGGTTCCCCGCAAACTGGGCGAAGAACTGAGTCATCCCTGCGAGCATCTGAGCCTGCATATATGGGGTTTGACAATCTTACTTCTGGGAGGCATACTATTCCAAAATTTTCCCAACACGTAAACCTAACATGCATGAACATAATATCATAACATAAGATGCACGCAATTTTAATTTAAATATGCCCATGCTGAAATCATGACTTGATGCTTACTACATGAAATAATTTAAAACATTAAAACTTACAAACTTGAGGTGTGGCTTCGTGAGCTCCTCGCAACTGGCTGTAGGGATAACCCTTTACAAGAACACCGCTATGATACCAACTGTAATGTACCATACTTTGAACATACTTTTAAAATTTACGAAAAAATAAAAATTTTCTTAAATACAAAAAAAAACTTTCAAATTTCGGTCATCAACAAACTGTTCATCTAAAATATTTGCAATAAAAGAGATCACAAATAAAGTTTGCTAAATCGTTTAAACATCGTAAACCATAACGTGAAATCAGAGTATTAAAATTGTCATGCATCAAATCTTAAAACATTGGCAGTCATCGGGTTTAGCCTTCTGCGCAGTCCAAGCCGGCTCATGGTCCGCACCCCTCGTCTCCTCAAAGTCATCCTCACCTGTATTGATCAAGTCTAGTGAGTCTAAAGACTCAATATGTATAAAATGAAGATAGAAAGTACTACATAATAAAACCACATGCATCTTTAAAGTAGAGCTTACGTACTTGAAACTTGAATGTAATAGCATAAACATACTTGAAACTTGAACATAGTAGCATAAACGTAGACGTGCCATCATCATAAAAATTTTCTTAAACATCCTTGTATCATACATACTTGAGCATACATAACATAATTTTGTGTAGAGATATGTTTCAAAGCAAGTGACTCATACATAATTGTGCCTGATCAGACTAAACCACAGCACTGGGCTGACAGAGAAAATCCACTGCCACATACATGAGATCCCCGGTCATGCTTTACCGGGTGGTTGGTCTCTAGTCATGCTTTACCGCTTTCCAATCCTTATCTAAACCCGATCATGATTTACCGGGGTGGAGAGGTCCTCGGCCACGTTCACCGACTTCCAAACCCGTTCATAATTTGTCACAAGACATTTACCATACCTCAAAAACATAAAATATTTTCTTTCGCACGTCGAACATACTTACTTGGCGTTGAGGGATTCATTGGATCTCGCTTGGGGTCACTGCTGCACATACTAACATGAGTTCAAACACTTATCTTTCATATCTTAGACGTATTAGTCATGCTCACACCCAACATTTGACAATTTCCTTATGACATTCTAAATCTCTCGGGACTCGACCTCGTTAAATCATCGTACTAAACCATGACACCGAACCCCATAACAATCCTTATAATTTTTACCCAAATACGTACGACACGGACCCCGTGTAGACCTCCGAGTCAGGGTCCGTGTAGGCTCTGAAACTCAATCCTACAGTTTTAACTAAGGAACGAACCCTGTGTCAGGGTCCGGCGATGGGTCCGTGTAGACTCTGAATTTTGACACTTCGAAAGAAACAAGGGCACGGACTCCGTGTAAGGGTCCGACTTCGGGTCCGTGTACCTACTGGAGTTGTGAACAAACTCAAACAAACATCCCAAAACAACTACGCACAACAAACAACGCAACACATCCCGTGAACACGACACATTGGATACCCAAACGCATTCTACGACTTCTAATGCAATCAAGTGCCTATCAACGCGAACCAACACACCAAAAACCATCCCAACATCATACTCAACATACTTAAACACAACAGTGATCACCCGTCGATCCCCAACGAAACCTACAACAATAAAACTTCAAGAACGCATTTTCAAAAAATCGCAGTTTGAGCAGTCCCACAAAAACTATCATAACTAGCTCATTTTGTATTCAAATATTTCGAATTTACTGTCAAATCGAAGTTATCAAAAATTTCTATGTTTCATATGTTGAAAGGTTTTCCAGGAAATTGATCGAAAAGTCGCAGTATTTAAAATAACAGCAAATTTCAATGTTTTAGATACAAAAATCAATTTAAAAGCAATCCAACCATTTTTGCTCAAACTTTTGCATAATATACACATGTTTGTCATACCATAAACATAAAAATTATTACTATGACAAGATCGATGCGAAAACAAAAGAATATACATGCCTTTTGATATTTAAAATACCAAAACGACGATATCGAAGCGGGAATGATGCGAGGGTTGATCTGGGACGAACGTGGCACAATTTTCTTGTTACAAAATGGACGAGAATTGCTGGAAGAATTTGAGAGGGATGGGCGGCTGCTCTTGCTCTCAAGAACCCTAAGTTTTTTTTTAAAAAAAAAAAACTGAAATGAAGGGTAGTGAAATGTGTGTGTGTTAAACGTAAGTGTGTGTAGATGTAGGTGTGTGCGTGAGTTTAGAGGGTAATTAGGGGGAAAAGTGTTTAATTAATAATTAAAAATGTTAATGAAAAATGTTAACCCTCTTTTACCTTTAATAAAATCTCTTAATTAAAAATAAAAATGTACAAGTGGCAAACCTTTAAAAATTTAAAAATCATAAATCAACCTAATAATTAAATTAGGCTTTAAAAATGCTAAAAACTAAATAAAACATTTAGAATGCTCCAATCTTAACTTTTAAATAAACTACCACATTTTAAAATCACCAAAATCATCGCCAGACTCTTTTCCTCGATTCCGCATCGAATAATCGCCTAATACATGAAACTCAACAAACATTTTAACGTGCATCACAAAACATAAATAATTTAAATAATGCAAAGAAATAAATCATACATTGCTAAAAATCATTTTAAACTTGAATAAATAATTTAACACTTAAATAATGCATTGGTTTTACGTGTACTAATTTTGGGTTCTACAAGCTAAGTTGTTTAACAACTTAGTTGGAGTCATCATCAATCCTTGTGATTGATATGTAAAACTCTAAAAACTCTCTATGTATGTTTTGTGTTTTTATTTGTATTTGGTACACACTAGTGAGGGGTGCTTGGTTTTTGCTATTGTAAACTATTTTAAAACTTCTGTTGCGCATTTCAGGAACCCATAATCGAATTTCTTTCATTTGAGAGGTTTTTGAGATGATGTTAGAGTTAAGTTTATTTTTGAAATATTGTTAGTTTAGGTTGATTGACGTTTTACGATTTTATGATTTGAATTACTTTCTTTTGGATTTTCAAATAATAGTTGGTTGGTGTATTATTAAATGGTGCAAATTATTAATATTTTAAATGACAAAAAGACATTCAAAAAGAAGCATGAGGTACTTTTAGCTGAGGAAAGAAAATCTAAGAGGGCAGAAACTGACAGTGAAGAGTCAGAGCCTGAAACCTCATGCAATTCAAGTGATGAGGAAGAAGAAGTCAAATTCTTGATGGCTGACAATGAAAAACTGGAGTCAGCAAGTGAACAGGTATTTGATTTCAGCTCTACTGATTTCACTCGTGAGGAACTCATTATAACATTGCATGACATGGTAAATGAGTATCACAAACTTGCTCGATCATTTCAGAAGGTTAAAACGGAGCAAACTGATCTCAGTGACAACAAAACAGAAACTGATAAGTCAGTTGAACTGTTGAGTCTAAAAAGAGAAATTTCACAGAAAAAAAGCTGAAATGATTGAAAATCAAGCCTTGATATGTCAGTTAAAAACTAAAATTTCAAAAAATACTGAACTGATTCAAGCTTGGAACATTTCTTCAGTTGCATTGACTGAAATGCAGAATTGTCAAAAATCTGTTTCTGATAAAAACTGGTTTGGGTTTTAACAAACAAAATGAAAATTCTGCAAGTGATACACAGCCAAAGTTGAGTGAAAACAAAGGAAAGTACATTACCTTTGTAAAATCAACTATGGTAAATGAATTCTCAGAATCTAGTAAACCAGCTGTTCAATTGACTGAAAGTAAGAACAAAGGCAAACGGTATTGAATTGGATATAGCTCTGAGAGTACAACTGATGAAAGAAACTGGTCACCTAAATGATTCAGTCGCAAAAATCAGTACTCAAGGAATGGCTATTACAATTAGTACAACTGTAAGCCGGTTCAGAAACGATATCAAAAGAATAGTCAGTTGAAGAAGGTTACAAATCATACTGTCTCATTCTCACACCACACACACATTGCCAAAAATTCGAGAAAGACTATTTGGAACACATCAATTGGGAAGTCAGTTAGACTGGTCCAAGTCTGGGTTCCTAAAGGACTAATATGTTTAGGACCCAAATGAATATGGGTACAAAAATTATATATTGTGTGTGATTGCAGGTAACAGTTAAAGCAAGGAATTAATTTGGTATCTAGACAGTGGCTGTTCAAGGCACATGACAGGAGATGCAAGTTTGCTATCTCAACTGATCAAATATACTGGACCAAACATCAGTTTTGGAGACAATTCCAAAGGTAAAACTGTGGGTAAGGGTAAGCTTATCAATGGTAACTTCTACATTAACGATATTTTACTAGGAGAATCTTAAGTATAACTTGATTAGCATCAGTCAGTTATGCGATAATGGATTCTCAGTTCAGTTTGACAAACATTCAAGTTCAGTCAATGATTCAACTGATGAGGTCATCCTAACTGGCAAACGTTGTGGGAACACCTACAAAGTCAGTTGGAATGATCAACCTTATGCACCAGTTTATTTTATCGTTTCCAAATCATCTAAGAACTGGTTGTGGCATAAGAGATTAAACCACCTAAACTTTAAATCTATTGCATATCTGAGTAATCATGATCCTGTAACTGTTTTGCCTAAAATGGATTTTTCCAAAGATAATATGTAATGACCCGATTTAATTATATGTTATTTGGTGATAATTAAGATTAATAATTTTAAATTGAGGAATTTAAAATATGTATTAGAAAATATCGGTTTATAGACGATGNTATAAATAATAAGCACAATCCTCAAATTTTCCCTCGTAAGCCGCGCATCTCCCGTAGCTTGTTCTTCATTTCATCACAATTTTCGTCCGCTTTGATTGACTGTATCTCTGTCACCGGTCACCGAAAAATTCAAGTAAATATACGGTTGGAATGCTCTTGACGAGAGCTATCAATTGATACCACTCTTGCTATGTGAAATCGTGCCTTCTGAAAACCCGTTGAAAAACGCTGCTTCTTTCATTGCTGAAATCCCCGTCTTACGCCGCTAAAAACTAAAAATTGATTGAGGGTTTTGTTCTTTATGTCGTAAGCTTTCTTTTGATACCATTTTGCAAATTTTCGAGAACGACTCGTCGGCTCTGTTTTCTGCATGATTCCGGTCATCTTCTCCGGCGAGTTCGCCGCCTGTTGCCGATTGGCTTCGGTTTAAGCTCGATTTTAGCAATTGTTATTGGAAGAACAAGCTGTATCGGGGAGAATTATTGTCTATGTAAATTTAATTCATTTCCAACTCAAATATTGTATAATTATTAATTAATTATTGGTTTATTGTTGTAGGTTCCGGAATTGTACGAGTTGGAGGTATTACCTGGTGAATCTGGAATTTATCACAATCGCCTAAATATTAGTTTAACGTCCTTTAAAGCTAAAAAGAATATTTTGCGAGGATAAAATAGAAATGATTTATTTTAGGCATTTTTATCGAATATTAGAATTTTAGGAATTTAAAATGCCTAAATAGTTGAAATTGAATTTTTAGTGAATTTAAATGGTTCTACAATTTTTATATGATAATAAGACCATTTAAAATAATACTTAGGTGGATTGTATGAGTTGACATTTCCAGGGCTTTCTTGAGGATTTAAGTTACTGGTAAATTGCTTGTGAGGTACATAGATATCAGTTAATTTCACGATGTCTGACAGAGGCATCTGATGATCATGTGTATGATTTATTTGCTATTTGTTGATTTATGTGATATTATATGCTGACTCGCATATTATCAGTTGGTAATTGATATGCAAAATAAAATAAAATATTTTTTTTGTTCACACACATTTTATTTAATTAGACACATCAATACCGCTGAACATATCATATTGAGCCTATCTGTTATTGAGATCTAGTTATATTTCGGTTGAGATCCTTTATATATATGATATGATATGGTGTCCTGGAGATGTTTGGCTACCTTGATTCGGCCCGGCTTAGGTAGTTGCTGGCTTCGAGGCTGGGCCATATCGTAGGCACGGTCCGCTGAGTCATGGACCAGCTCGAGCATATATGTATGATGGTTGATATCGATCATTTGATTCCTGATATCCTGATATCATGCACCTATACATGCATGGCATCATTATATTTTTTATGTCATATATCGTGGTTACTTGATGTCTTGTACTGGTTTTTCTGACCCCTGAGAGGGGGCTGTCTTTTCTTTTGCGTGTGGGCATTACAGGTGGTACAGGTGCTTCGACCTCAGGTGCTCGAGAGGAAGCCTCAGGAAATACCAGAGCTCCTTGAGAGATTCTCATTTGTATTTAGGTACTGAGTGGTGTTACGGTCTCCCAGATACTATATGTATATATTTGGAGGATTGTATTACTATATTATCGAACCTTGTTGGCTCTATGATATTTTGGTTTGTATATGTCATGATTGCGTCTGGCTGACACATGTTTATGTTGTTGTGTTTATTGAGGGCATATGTTGTTTATTTTGAGTATTTGATTTTCTGGTATGTCCTATTTATAAGAAGGTAATGCCCAAATTTTTATAGGCCCAAACGCAAATTTTTAACTCATTTTTCCGCTGTTTACTGATTAATCCTGATTGCATGTTAATAAATCGTGATTAGGATAACGAGCCCTCACATAAAATTTGTTCAGCATGTCAGTTTGGTAAACAAGTAAGATCTTCTTTTAAAAACAAGGGTTGTAAATCTTCTTCCCGATGCTTAGAACTGTTACATATGGATCTTTTTGGTCCAATACCGATAATGAGTTTAGGGAGAATGAAATACACCATGGTGGTTGTAGATGATTTTTCAAGATTTACTTGGATTATTTTTCTTAAATCCAAAGACCAAACTGCTGCACAACTGATCAAACTTTTCAAAAGACTATTAAATGAAAAATCAGTTGGAATTGTTCGAATCAGGTCTGACAGAGGGACTGAATTTGTCAATCAAATTCTTTCAAATTTTTTAGAAAATACTGAAATTAGGCATGAACTTTCAGCAGCTAGAACACCTCAGCAAAATGGTGTAGCCGAGAGAAGAAATCGGACCCTTAAAGAAGCTGCTAGAACAATGCTTGCTGATTATGGTATTTCTCAAAGATTTTGGGCAGAGGCAGTAAACACTGCATGTTGTACTCAGAACAGATCAATGATTAATAAGAATCATATGAAAACACCTTATGAGATTTGGCATGGAAGAAAAATTGTGGTTTTTTATTTCAAAATATTCGGCTGCAGATGTTTTATACACGATAATGGTAAAAATAATTTAAAAGCTTTTGATGCTAAATCTGCAGAGAGAATATTTCTTGGATATTTATCAGTTAGTAAAGCTTATAGAGTCTTCAACAAAAACACTTTAAATGTTGAAGAATCTATCCATGTTGTTTTTTATGAATCTGTACTAACTTATAAGCCAACTGATCCAGTTGAGCTAGTTGATAGATTTACAGATATCAGTTTGGAGGATGATAATGAAGAAGAAATCATATTAATCGAAACATCCTTCAAACACCTGAGCCAGAAGTGTTAGATCAACCAGTTGAACAGAAAGCTGTTTTTGATAATCAGTTGGTAGAGCCTATTGAAAATATTCAGTTACCAACTGATACAGCTGCAAACCTCTATGAGTCTAGTTTGCAACGCAAAAAGCGGTTTGTCATTTGGACACTCGAGCAAGGAGATACGCCATTTTTCCTACAGTCGCTGCAATCTACGCGAAAATTCAATTTTTCATATATATGTGTAAAAAATCTGAAATTTTCGAATTTTAAACATCAAAATCAGTTTCAATGCTCTTTCAAAAACAACCCGCTCTGATACAAATTTTTAGGATCGGTTGGGGGGATCATCGTTGAGCTACAATAGCTCGGTTCTTGAAATATTGAACACCGATGAATTAAATCGAGTTTTGTTTATAAACCAAGCAGAAGACACTCGAAATAATTCTTCGTAGAAACCAATTAAACATTTTGTAAATCATTTAAAATATATGCAAGTTGAATGAGTAAAAAATATTTTAGTTAAAGCATTTTATCTAACACTTGTGTGCAATATTTTGGTATTTGAAGAACACATAAAATGCTTCAACAATGCATCTTTAAAACAATGGAAATAACAAGTAAATGCAATAAAAAAAATAGACACGAATTTGTTTATGAATGTTCGAAGATTTCAAACACTCCTACGTCACCCCTTTTTCCCCTTGGGAAGGATCAACTAGAAGACTTTAATTTAAACAACTCCTTGAACAAACTCATTCAGCTAGGACTTAAACTATTGTCTAACAGAACTCCTAGCACTCAAGATTGTAGGCATCACCTCACAATCAGCATATTGTTTCATGTCTCATATGCAAAGACTACAAATACAATCTTCAACGTCTTTGTGTGAAGACTCACTCAACTAAACTTTGAAGTTCAACTCTCTTGTATATGTGTGAGTGATTGTATTTGAGGAATTTTCCTTTACAGTGTACATCTCAAATGTATCCTCACACAAGGACTTGTGCTCTCAACTAGCGGATATTTTCATGCTAACTTCCCATGCTTTGAATCCCCTTCAAAAGCTCTTGTTTGATCTTCAA
The DNA here is from genome assembly GCF_012295235.1 of Primulina huaijiensis. Taxonomy (NCBI): domain Eukaryota; kingdom Viridiplantae; phylum Streptophyta; class Magnoliopsida; order Lamiales; family Gesneriaceae; genus Primulina; species Primulina huaijiensis. Next base: position 12,513,851 of record NC_133313.1, read on the forward strand.
GATGATGTATTTATAGACTCCAACAATGATATATACATTAGACACAAGAATATGACCGTTTGGAAAGTTTCTGTATTGTTTCTGATATTGCAACAATCAAATTCGCCTTGCTGGACAATTTCTCGACTGGTCAACTCTAGTCAACTCAACGGGTCATTCAATTCAGCTAGTCAGCAGCTGGTTCAGTTCAGTTGGTCAACTGATGGTTCAGTTCAGTTCAGCTGGTCAGCTGCTGGTTCGGTTCAGTTGGTCTGCTTCAGTTCAACTGGTCTTCAGCTGCTCAAACCCAACTGATTGCTATTTTTGTGTGTTCAGTTCGGTAATTCAGCAATAAGTTAGACCATGATAACATCTGATTTTGCCCAACTGCCGTGAAATACGACTTGTTTCAAATTGAGTTTTCTAATCATTCCAATTAGCGGATTGTCATTTGGATCATCCAGCTGAGAGATATCGACAAAAAACAAAAGCTCGCCAGAAATTCAGTTTGTGCAGAATTCAGTTTCAGGTTGCTTCTTGTGTTTGCCATTTCACGCGTAAGTAAATATGTTAGAAACACAATAATGCAAGTTTTGTTAACATCAAATTCAAGATTGCAAATATGAAATGTTCCAACAGTTTGTGCAGAGGATCCAGCCATGCTTTTACTTTCTTTTTTGTCTGCGAAAATAGAGAGACAGATGAGAGATTTTATAGGGGAAATATTTTATCATGACAAAACTATGGGTGACAACTATAAGCAGAATAAAAAGTAAAAACAATAATGACACACATGCATATAGACAGTAGTGTGATTGCGGCTCACAATTTTCCTATGGTTTTACGTCCAGAAACGGCTTCAACGCCTTCTATGCGTCGAGGATATGCTTCCCATCCAATTTTCTTATAAATTGACAAACATGGTCTTTCTTAGTCGAATTCCCAAAACTATTACGATGACGCTCATCTTGGAATTGTTTCCATAAACGGAGAAATTTAATATGCACGTGTCCACTAGAATGAGTCTAAAGAGTCAATAAAATGTTATCTAAAGACTTTTTACTCAGCCCATTCTTAATGAGACCAATTTTATCTTCTCTGTTATTGAAAACACATCCCAAACCATAGCTTCTATTACAAGACGAATATCTTTTGAAATTCTTTTTGCATTAGCAATCTTAATATTCCTCACCTACCTGCATAAATTTTTCTTAGAGCATTTTTAGAAATAGAGGAAAAATATTTACAAATTTTTTAGAGAATTTCATCCATTTGAAAAAGAAAAGAAATGATTTATTTTTTTAAAATTTTTGTATCAACAATTTTGGGAAATTGATTTAACTGACTATGAGATCTACGGAGTACCGTTATCTGCCATTTAACCGAGAAAATAAAAGGATTAAGCAAACCTCAAATAAAAACAAAAAAAAATTAATTTCAACACAAAAAAAATCAAGGATCGGAAAAATTCTTCTCGAAAGATTTTATTTTCTACAAATGGTTTAAGCCTTTGTCCATTTACTTTAGAAGCATCACCATTTTTAGGATTTTCAATGTCCAAAACTCCATACGGATACACGTGTTTTACAACATATGGGCATGTCCATCTTGATCGTAATTTTCCTGAGAATATGTGAAGTCGAGAATTATAAAGCAAAATTTTTTTACCAATCTCAAATGATTTTCTAAGAATTGTTTTGTCATGAAATGATTTTATTTTTGTTTTATAAATTCTTGAATTCTCATATGCGTCATTTCTAAGTTCATTAAGTTGGAATTTGTTGGCATCATCCATGCTTGAATTAAAAGTTTTGATCACCCAATAAGATTTATAATCCAATTCCACAGGCAAATGACAATGTTTTTCGTAAACCAACCTGTAGGGAGACGTATTCAATTATGTTTTAAAAGCAGTTCGATATGCCCAAAGTGCATCATTAAGTCGCAGAGACCAATCTTTTCTATTTGGGTTAACAGTTTTTTCCAAAATTTGTTGTATCTCCCTATTAGTTAATTTAACTTTTCCATTTGTTTGAGGATGATAAGAAGTAGTTACTTTGTGAGTAATACCATATTTTTTCATTAATGAATCAAATGGTTTATTAACAAAGTGAGTTCCCTCATCACTTACCATGGCTCGAGGATTCCAAATCTACTAAAAAAATTTTCTTCCAAAAATTTGATGACGATTTTATGATCATTTGTTTTACATGGAATTGTCTCTATTCATTTGGAAACATAATCAACTACAACTAAAATATACAAGTATCCAAACGACGGTTGAAAATGTCCCATAAAATAAATTCCCCAACAATCAAAGATTTCAATTTCAATGATAGGATTTAAAGGCATCATGTTTTTTTTTTAAATCGTACCCAATTTTTGACAATTTTTACAGATCTTGCAGATTTCGTGGGTGTCTTTAAATAAAGTGGGCCAATAAAATCCACACTGCAAGATTTTTGCAGCCGTTTTCTTTGAAGAAAAATTTCCTTCGCATGCTTCTGAATGAAAAAATTTAATGACACTACTTACCTCATTGTCGGGTATGCAACGTCGATAAATTTGATATGGACAATACTTGAACAAATACGGATGATCCCAATAAAAGTTTTTTACCTCATTCAAAAATTTTCTTTTCTCTTGGGAACTCCATTGCGGTGGCATTTCCTGTCACAAGAAAATTTACTATGTTAGCAAACCAAGGTGTAGTAGTGACTGAAAATAGATGTTAATCTCGAAAATTATCATCAATTGATGTCATTTCACAAGATGATCATGTTACTAGTATCGATAAATGATCAGCTACAACATTCTCGATTCTTTTTTATCTTTGATTACAATATCAAATTTTTGGAGCAACAAAATCCATCATATCAGTCGTGGCTTTGCATCCTGTTTGGTCAATAAATATCTAATAACAGAATGATCAGTAAACACAATAGTCGTTGATCTAATCAAATAAGAACGAAATTTATCTAATGCAAATAGTACAGCAAGTAGTTTTTTTTCAGTTGTGGAATAATTCATTTGAGCATTCTTTAAATTTCTACTTGCATAATGTATTACATAAGGCTTACCGTTTCTTCTTTGACCAATACAGTACCGACTGCATAATCACTCGCGTCACACATGATTTCAAATGGTAAAGACCAATCAGGAGGTTGCATGATAGGAGCTGATGTTGTCACGTACCGTAATTTTAACTACTTTAAAATTTGCGGAAAAATAAAAATTTTCTTAATTAAATAGAAACCTTCAAATTGCGATAACAATAAACTGATCATTTAAAATATTTGCAATGAAAATATCACAAATAAAGTTTTCTAAAAACACTTATTTAAATATCGTACACAATAACATGAAATCAGAATATTTGAAACATTGCATACTGTCTTAAAAACATGGGCGGTCCTTGGGTTTAGCCTCATGCTCAGTCCAAGCCGGCTCATTGGTCCCCACCCCTCGTCTCCTCAACGTCATCCTCACCTGCTTCAATCAAGTCTAGTGAGTCTAAAGACTCAACATGTATAAATTGGTAATAACAAGTAATACGTAATAAAACCACGTGCATCTTTAAAATAGAGCGTACATACTTGAACGTAATAGCATAAACATACTTGAACTTGAACGTAGAAGCATAAACGTAGACGTGCCATCATCATAAAACTTTTCTTAAACGTGATTGCATCATACAAACTTGAGCATACATAACATCATTTTGCGTAGAGATATGTTTCAAAGCAAGTGACCCATACATAAATGTGTCTGATCAGACTAAACCACAGTACTGGGCTGGCAGGGAAAGTCCACTACCATATACATGAGATCCTCGTTCATGCTTTAACGGGTGGATTGGTCCCTGGTCATGCTTTACCATTTTTCAATCCTGTTCTAAACCCGGTCATACTTTACTGGGGTGGAGAGGTCCTCGGCCACGTTCACCGACTTCCAAACCCGTTCATAATTTGGTCACAAGACATTTAGCATACCTCAAAAACTTAAAAGTATTTTATTTTTGCACGTCGAACATACTTACTCGGCGTTGAGGGATTCGTTAGATCTCACTTGGGGCCACTGCTGCACATACTAACATGAGTTCAAACACTTATCTTTCATAGATTAGACGTAGATATTCGTGCTCGCCACCGCAATAAATAAATAGCTTATGACATTCTAGATCACTCGAGACTTGACCTCGTTTAATAATCGTACTAAAACATGATATTGAACCCCAAAACAAAATCCTATGTTTTATATTCATAACCACAAAATAAATCCTATATTTATATTCATAACAATAAAACACATCCTATATTTTATACTCAAAACAAAAAAAAATATTTTTTTTTATTTTTTATTTTTATAAAAAGGTGGTACACGCATACACGGCTTCGGGTCCGTGTAGGTGCTGGAATCGTGAACAAACGGAATTCCCTACATTTGTGACTTAATCCTACCTCAAGACCCATCCTAGGATGCTAAGGCACTTATTCAAACTCAAACAAATACCCCAGAACAACTACGCATCACAGGCAACGCAACCCAATCCGTGAACACGCCATTTGACACCAAAACGCATCCTACGACTTCTAATGCGAACAAGAGCTTATCGATGTGAACCGACACACCAAAAACCATCTCAACATCATACTCAACATGCTTAAATGCAGCAGCAAACACCCGTCAATCCTTAACGAAGCCTGCAACAATAAAATTTCAAGAACACATTTTCATAAAATTTGTGGTTTGAGCAGTCCCACGAAAACAATCATAACTCACTCATTTCTAATCTAAATATTTTGAATTTACTGTCAAATCGAAGACCTCAAAAAGTTCTACGTTTTATATTGTGAAAGTTATTCCAGAATATCGACTAAAAAGTCGCAGTTTTTAAAATGACAGCAAACTCATGTTTTGAGATCCAAATGTTTCAGAAATTGATTCAATGCATAATCGCTCAAACTTTCATGCATAACATACATCAAAATATCTACTATGACAAGATCGATGCATAAAACGAAAGAATATACATGCCTTTGATCTTTAAAACTCACGATACGGTGAATATCGAAGCGACACGGTGCGCGAAATTATCCGGGCGACTTGAGGCACGATTTTTGCACCTAAATCAACGAAGGATTGCTGAAGAAAATTTGGAGTGGGAGGGGCGGCTGCTACTACCTTAAGAACCCTAAGCTTTTTTAAAAAAAAATCATTGAGAAAACAATGAAATGTGTGTGTGTTATATCGTGAGTGAGTGTGTGAGAAAGTGTGTTTGAATACATGAATGTGTGTGTGTGGTGTGTAGTAAACCACATGGGTTGTGTGAGTGAGCAACGTGTGTGTGTTATTGGGTAGTGGGTTAATGGGAATTAAGGTTTTAAATTAATAATTAACTTGCTAATTAATATTACTAACCCAATATCAACTTTACTAAAAATCTCAAAAGAAATTAAGTAAAATTCACAATTGATAAACTTTAAAAGTTTAAAATCTTAAAATCACCTAATATTTAAATTAGGATTTAAAAATGTTAAAACTTCATAAATCATTTAAAATGCCCCAATCCTAACTTAAAATAAAATATCACATTTTAAAATCACAAAAATCGTCTGGTTTTTTTTCCTCGATCCCGCATTGAATATTCGCCTGAAACACAAACTCGAGAGAACATTTTAACGTGCATCAAATAAACATAAATAATTAACATATTGAAATTTCAGAAATCATGCATCTCTAAAATCATTTTAAACTTAAATAATTAAATAAACAAATTAAATAAATGCATGGGTTTTACGTATATTGATTTTGGGCTCTACAGATGTAGTATGTTGAATGATTTTATCAAAAGCATTTTGACATTCTTGAGTCCACTCAAATGCAATACCTTTTGTTAAGAGGTTATGAATGGGTTTAGTTATTAAACTAAAATCTTTTATAAACCTACTATAAAATCCAGCATGTCCCAAAAAATGAATGAATTTCTTTAATGGTTTTTGGAGGGGGTAAATTGGCAATGACATCAACTTTTGCTTTATCAACTTCAAGCCCATGAGATGACACAACATGTCCCAAAACAATTTCAGAAATAATCATATAATTACATTTTTCCTAATTTAAAATAAGACCTTTTTTCTCGCATTTTTTAAAATTTTTCTCAAATTTTCAAGACAATTATCAAATGTGTTATCAAAAACAGTTAAATCATCCATGAAAATCTCCAAAAAATTTTCAGTCATGTCACTAAAAATTATTAGCATACATCTTTAAAATGTTGCTGGGACATTGCATAAACAAAATGACATCATTCTGAATGCAAATGTTCCAAAAAGACATGTGAATGTAGTTTTATATTGATCTTCGAGTGCAATGAGAATTTGATAATAGCTTGAATATCCATAAACAAAACAGTAGTAGGGATGACCTGCTACTCTTTCTAAAATTAGATGCAAAAATGGTAATAGAAAATGATCTTTTATAGTGGCGACATTTAATTTTCTATAATCAATACACATCCGCCAACTAGATGGGACTCGGCTTGTTAACAATTCACCTTTTTCATTTTTTATCATTATGATGCCAGATTTTTTTGGAACTACTTGTATTGTGCTTGCCCACTTACTATCAGAAATGTGGTATATAATTCCAACATCAAGTAGTTTGAGAACTTCAGTTTTTACAACATCTTTCTTGTGTGGATTTAATCTCCTTTGTGATTGTTGAGATGTTTTAATGAAACGTCCTCTACTCGTTTTACTTAAAAAGTTACTAGAAATTTTTTTTTTATTTCTGACAGTTCGATCGATTGGAAAATATATATATATATATATACACTTTAAAAATACCTTGCACCATTTTAAAAATAAAAAACAAACTAACATTTAAAAATCCAAAGGAAAATAGTTCAAACATAAAATCATCCAACATTTTACCAAACGTAAAAACATTATTTGAAAAGTATAGCCCATACTATTAACCTCTCAAAAACATAAATAAAAGTCGTATAAATCTTTAATAATAAACATAAACGTAAGTGCGGAAAACTAGAAACACTGGTCCTCGGGTTATGTGCAACTTCAGTCCAGCAAAGTCAACCATCAAGACCTCCATTAACATTACTATCAATATCACCTGCATCGATCACACCTAGTGAGTCTAAAGACTCAACACACCATAATCTTGATAACAACATAATACGTATACAGATCACAAGCAACACTGAAAATACTTTTACGTAAAATAACATTTTCATGAATATGCATAAACTTTAAACATAACATTTTCGTAAAGATTTTCATATCAACAAATTCATATTCATATTCATATTCATCGTATTCATATTCAAATTCATTTTCGTTGAATTCAAATTGTTAATTGTGACTTTGTATTCGTATTCGTATTGGAGCGATGGACCCATCTACATGTAACCACAGTACTGGACGGCGGGGACATCAGCAACACTATCACCCGTCAACTGAGCATTGGCCTTCGTATTAACATATCATTGTATAACGTATTTGTATTAGTCACAATTATTTCACTTCCTTCAATATTTCGTATTTCCATCACTTTACAAAAGCATGCATATATATATATAATATATATATATATATATATATTTCTTTTAAACCAAGCATGCAACATATCATTTAAATGTTCATATTTAATCATACAAATCCATAAAAATTTTAAATAAACCTATTAACATATAAAACAGCATTCAGGGCACTGCCATCACGTTTAGTATTTTTCGAGTGCAAAATCACCATTTTACCCCTAGACGTAAAATTCCACGTTTTTGACATTTTATTAATTTCATTGACTCAAAAATATCCCAAATAATTATTTAAACTTAAATTTAATTTACCACAATTTTATTTAGCTTAAATTCTAGGATTTTCATTTATTATTTAATTATTCATTTTTAATGTGTTTTAGTCCCGATTTAATTCACATTTTAATATAAAATTCCCAAATTAAAACTGAAACGTCTACTCGTTTTAAAAGTGCGGAAATATTTTTTTCTTAAAAGCTCGCAATTACAAAATAACATTTAAAATAATCGTATCTATTTGCCAATAAAATTAGAGTACTTTAAAAATTAATTGACATCATCCAAAATCAATGTAAAAGTGTAAAAATCTTAATATCACCAGCATATAAAAATGTGTAACTCCTCTCAAAACACATGAATCAATATGCGGAAAAATAATGGTCCTCGGGTCATGTCACCGCCCATCTCGCCTGCCTACTCAGTCTTCGGCACCTCCGGTCCCCTGATCAAAATCCTCACCTGCATCACACACGCCTAGTGAGTCTAAAAACTCAACACACCTGTACCAATAATAACAAGTACATATACGTAGCACACAGCAATGAAAAATAACATAATCAACATAGATTTCATGAGCTTAAAAACATGAACATAAGCGTGTCGTGTAATATTGTAATGTGTCAAAACATGTCTCATCATGTTATCATATCGTATGTGTAACCGTAACCTGTCAAAACATGGTAATAACATGTATCATCGTATCATCATATCCGTGTTAAAATCTTAATTTGAATTCCGTTCATTAGCTGTGACTTTCGTATCATCATTTCATCATGTCAGTCGATGGATCCATCTACATGTAACTACGGTACCGGGCGGCATGGGACATCAGCGACACTCTCATCCGTCAACTGAGCCCTGGCTTATCATATCATCATATCATGTAAATGGAAATACGATCGTCGGGCTCCGTCTTGGGTTTTTCCCGCAAACGGGCTCCCTCTGAGGCCTTTTCCCTCACGATATCTCCATTCATATCATCGTGTCATCGTGTCAGTCACAACTAAATCACTTCCTTCAAAACGTGTCATCATATTCATCACTTAATAAAAGCATGTATTTACGTAATTTTTCCAATAAACCAAGCAGGCATCATAATTATCATAATAGCGTAACAATCGTAAGCATGATGCATAATCATTTATAAATATCATAATTTGTGCTCAGGGCGCTGCCAGGACCAAAACCTCACCTTGGGTGCAAAATGACTATTTTGCCCCTGGGAACCCAAAAATTATCGTTTCACCCTTGGACCTCTAAAATTGACCCGAAGCTTACCAAAGTCCTTAAATTTCACAAAACATATTTAAAATATTCCTAGACATAAATTCTAGCCCGAAACCAAAATTAATCGATCTTTTTTAAAACTTAGATCGGGGTCCCGGTTTTAACCCGAATAGACTCGAAATTCAACCGAAATTTTCCCAACTTTTTACTCTCTCTTAAAAACATTATAAGGGTCCTAAAATATTAATCTCCAGCACTTAAACCTTCGGTTGGTAGTTTTAGAACCTACAAACTCTCGGCCTTTTCCCTCTTCACCCCTCGTGCGCACCCTTTTCCCAAATCTCAAGCCATCAGCTTCACCCCGATGCACCAGCCCTTAACAAGCCTTCCGTGGAACTAGGCTAGACCCTAAAGAACCTACCTTAACCACCCAACCAACCCCATGCAGTCTGCACACTAAGCTTACTCGCTGGCAACCAAAACATCACCAACGCGTGTTCCCTTACACTAGGTGATTCGTACTGCTCAAGGGTACAGACCAGCAGGGTTGGGGCTCTTCTAGGTCGTGGTTCGGACCCATCAGAGGCAGGTTCCACGCCTGGAATCGCCCTGACGTCGGCAGCTTCCCTCCCCGACTCTCGATCTACACGGCACCCTTCAAAAACCAATCGATCCAGCCTATATCCCTCACTCACCCCTCTACATCACAGTAAGAAAAACATGAGAGGTACAAAGAAAAATGCAATGAATGATGCAAAGGAACAAGGATACATGTGTGCGTGAGGGTTCTTTTGTAAGAAATATGACACATGTTAAAAGAAGTAGCGTGTACAAATTGAAATTGACGATGGCCAAGAAAATTTAGATGCGTACGCGACTCACCTTCTGAATCTCGGCTCCCGTAATAACTCATCGATCGTATGAGAAACGCCTATAAATAGAGCGATTGAGGTCCCTAAGCACACACACTTCATAAGAAATATACACCATCTACAGGGAGCGTGAAGTGCTTAGAAGGCTTCAACCCAGAAGAAAAGCAGAGAATTTCAAAGTTTTCAATGGCTAGAGGTAATTCTCGATTAAGCTTCCGCATATTATATATCATGTTTATAAATACGTAGAAACATGATTTTGAGAATAATATCTAACATTTGGTATCAGAGCCGTGATACCTCTTCCTTGAAAATATTTGATTTCATATCATGAAATTTCAGGAAAAAAATTTTATGTTTTACGTAAGAAACTTGAAATTTAAAGGTCGGATAAGAAACTTACCTGAAAATTTCTTCGGAGAATTTTCTTCTTGATTGCAGTTTAAAGTTCTTCCTTGAATCTTGAAAATTAAATAAAGTTTCTGAATTTGAAAAAAAAAAAAAACTTTGGAGCAAAATATTTTCAGAGAAGTTGCAGAAGGAAGATGGAGAAAACTTCGAATGCTAAATAATGAATTCTAAATGCAAAGGTTTCACGTGCATGTATTGTGAATTATTAGAAAGACAATCAATTCAAAATTAATTAGGAGGACCACGCCTATTTATAATTAATTGAATGTGCCGTATAATTCAATTGTATTTATTTATTATTATTATTTTTTTATAATAATAATCATGTGGGATCCACATGTTCGTAATAATTCATTTTTATTATTATTATTATTTTTTATAATAATAATCATGCGGGACCCACATGTTTGTAATAATTCGATTTTTATTATTATTGTTTTTAAAATAAAAATAATAATAATAATAAATAAATACATAAACAATGATTAATGTGCTATTAAGTTATATGTATAATTCGGTATACATATAGCATTTGATCAAATAATTTGTACACATTAAAAAAAATTCGACGTAATTTATAATACATGTTTAGAAATTATTTTTGCATGTTAGATAATGTCAAATATTATGGATAAGTGTTTGATGTGTACATGAAAATTTAATATTATGTTTGCATTTATTTTTTAAGTTTTTTAAAATGCAAACTGTATTGAAAAATATTTTGGTAAATCAATATTCACATTATGTTCATATTAAAATTAGTTGTTTATAATTTGAAATGAATATATCAAGTACGATGTGAATATAATATTTAAAATAAAATATTTCATATGTTCACAAATGAACAAATAGTCCTCACTTTATCACTACTTTGATAAAAGAGAAAAACTGATGAGGAGCCCACATTTTCACGTAAATGTGATCCTCAATTTATCACTACTCTGATTGAAGAGAAAAACTGAGGGGGAACATATTTGTTCATATTAAGTAAAAATGTGAATATAAAGTTATTTAATAAAAAATTTTGGCTTATAAAGATTCACATAAATGTGGATAATTAAGTTGAATAATAATTATAAGGTGACGTAAGAAAACATGATCTGGGGAGTTCTTCATAGATCGGTTTAAACTGCCTTGACTAGCCACTGGTCTCCCCGAAGAATGTTGGTCTGACTAGGAGTTAGATATTTAAAGGACCTTAGCACTACCTATCTTTCCTAGGAGCACTCTTGGAAAATTTTGATTATGTTACTAAATAATTATTAGATAAAGTATTAAAGTAAAGCCAAAATTTTGTCCGGTGAACCGTATAATTTTAAATAATTGAGGAATAGCCACAACATCCTTAATCATGGAAAATTATGCATTAAGTAGATTTGGATCACATAATGGACAACAATTGTAATTAATTATATAAACATAATAAATTTTACCCCACAGGGATTTTTATTATATTTATATAACTAATTAGGTTAAAATATCAAATTATATTTTTCTTAATTTATCCACAAGAGTTAAGGAAAATACATTTTGATAGTTTTATCATAAAGTTATAGAAAAATCTTATTGAATTAAAATTTTAGCCCACAGACAAATTTTATGTCACTAGATTTTTAAAACATGATATTGTCTCAAAATTTTAAGCATGTGATATTTTGTGCAGTTATGCAACCTGCAAGTTTTTCTGATATGAAATGTGACATTCCCGAACTAAAGGGCGATAACTATAAAATTTGGAAAGAAATAATTCTTCTTCAATTAGGGTGGATGGATATTGATTATGCTATACGGAAAGACGAACCATCTGCTATTTCTGAAAACAGCATTTCGGATGATGTTGATCTTTATGAAAAATGGGAGCGATCTAATCGACTCTGCGTAATGTTCATAAAGACCAAAATCTCTGCTGGCATGCGTGGTTCTGTCAACCAGCATAATAATGTCAAAGAATTACTGAAGGCTATTGATGAACAATTTCAGTCTTCAGATAAGGCACAAGCAAGCACCCTAATTAAACAGCCCCTTCGCCCCTTCCTTTTTTCTGCATGTGTAGTGTGTGTTCGGTTTTGGGTGTTGGTGTGGATCTTGGTTGGCTTCTTAGCCCTTATCCATGGTTCATACCATACCCCTTGTTGTCTAGATCATGTCATGGTCAATCAAATGGCCACTGGAATGACATGGGACAGGAAACGGAGCAACCCTATCCACGCGTGTACCTGCGTTCTCGGGTGGGAGCTTCGAACCATTTCGGTTGTGGGTTGTATTGTGGCTGGCCTAGGGCCCTTAGCAATAGTTCAAACCAACCTTTAGGATGTTGAGAAGAGGTTCTGGTCGGTGGTTCAAGCCCCAATGGCCATTAGCCTTGCAAATGACGCAAGGAAACCAAAGCACCGCTGCTGTAATTTTTGACAGCAAGTGTGATGTGGTTCAGAGGTACATTTCGGGTTCTTGGTTGGCTTTTAGCCTATGGCCATGGACTGGACAGTACCTCATCAAGTTGTAAAGGTCATGTTTTTGGCCGTTAGTGATTCGGACTAGTTTAGAGGTCGTACGAGAATTTATGGTGCAATGTGCCAAAGTGACTCTCGAAAGAGCGTTTCATGTTTTTGCATCCATTCACCAAAATTTCAAGCACTGAAATCTTAGGAGCATTATTTCATCATTTTAGGGGTATTTTACTCATGACTAAATGATGGTTCGGTGTTGGTTCAAGTTGGTACGGAGTCATGATTAAATACCAAGTCATTGGGCGTAAATGTCTCATTTTTGGAGTCAATTACAAAGCTTGGTCACGATAAATCATTTGCATATTTTTATGTTAGATTATAGTCGCAGGGAGCCCGGGAGCGATCCAACCCAATCAGTAAAATTTTTACAGGATATTTAATTATGTTCTTTAATTATATTACGTGCAAAATATTCATTTTGAGATTTATGCGATATTTCTTGTGGTCACTTTACTATCATGGGATTATTACTTCACCCGGTTGTCAGTTACAGGTCAGTTAAGTTTTCTACAACCCAGTATACTGTGGCATTAATCTGATCAGACGATTAGTATTTCACCCGGTCGTCAGTTACCGGTCAGGTCAGTTCAGTTCAGGGGCTACTTGCGTAGACCATCATCTCACCAGAAAATTATTACTAGCTATTTTATTACAGGGCTCTACGGGGCAAACATTTCACTTACTACTTTCAGTTCAGTTCAGTTCAGTTATGCACGTAATATTATTTATTCATGACACGATTTCAGTTCAGTGATGCACGCATTACATTTAGTCATGACATGATATTTTTCTTCGCATGCGATTTTATTATTATTACTTTTTATTTACGATAGATGCATGCTGAGTCTTTAGACTCACTAGACTTGATTGTTGTAGGTACTGATGAGTTCGAGACCGAAGGCGAGGACCAGTGAGCCATCGAGGGTCGGCAGTAGTGGAATCCGAGGACTCCATTTTCAGCATTTACCATTTTTAGGCTCAAACATTTTTATCTTTGTTGGATTATTTTAAATTGTTAATTTGTAAACAATAATTACTTCCGCTGCTATTTCGAACATTAAACATTATTTATCAGTTTATTTATGAATGAGGCATTTTAATAAGTTAAAGAGAAAATTTTAAATTTTCCGCAAATTTTCAAAGTACGAATTTAGAGGCCTTTACAAGTGGTATCAGAGCCTAAGTTCTTGTAAAGGGTTGCACTACTACTGACTTCGAGAAGATCACGAAGTCACGTCTCCGGTCTGTAAGTTTTATATTCATGTATTTTATTTAAAGAAGGAATTATTTTAACTGCATGTTCTCATAAAGTATTTTTACGTTCAGATTTTAATTGTTCAGTATTAATTTACATTTAAATAAATTATGGAATTATGCATGTTGGTTACGTATGGATTATATATGGAACAGTATGCCTCCTAGACGCAAAGTTGGACGCCCGAGAGATGATGATGAGCGCCGTCATGAAGACAGTGAGGATCAAGGACAGGGGGGATTCGGACCTCCACCCCCTCCACCTGACATGAATGCCCAGATGCTAGTTGGGATGAACCGGTTATGGTGGAAAGGAGCTTGGAGATTGGAGACAGAGTTCGAGTTTATGGAGCTTGGAGATGCAGACAGAGTTCGTTGTGCCACCTACTTATTTGGAGGAGATGCTCGCTTATGGTGGGAAGGAGCATCAGTAGCCCTGAACTTGGCTACACATAGTTGGGCGCGTTTCATGAAGGTATTCTACTCCAAATATTTTACTGAGGAAGTGCGCACCAGGTTGACCACGGAATTCATGAGTCTGAGGCAAGGAGATTTGACTGTTATGGAGTTCATCCGTAAGTTTGAGAGAGGTTGTCATTTTGGGCCCCTGATCGCGAATGATGCTAAAGCCAAGTTGATTCATTTCTTGGTGGGTCTACGGCCGATCTTGCGTCGTGATGTAAGGGTATCTGACCCTACTACTTATGAGGTCGCTGTCTCCAGAGCTCTAGCCGCAGAGCAGGATCGGCGGGATATCGAGAGAGATCGTCAGGGCAAGCGCCCAGTCCAGGTACCGCACCGCCCTCCTCCTTAGCAGCATCAGCAGCAGAATAAGAGGCCTTTCCACGGCCCACACAGGAGCAAGGGCCAGCAGCAGCAGCAGCAGCAGCAGCGGGGACGCGCAGTCCCTAAGCCTATGGAGCATCCGATATGTCCTAAATGCTCACGCCGCCATCCTGGAGTATGTATGTATGGCTCTGGGAAGTGTTACAAGTGCGGTAGCCTAGGCCACGTGCTACCGCAGTGCCCTCAGAGGAACCTGCCTACCCAAGGCAGGGTATTTTCTCACCATGCAGCGGAGACGAACCCCGATACCATGCTTATGACAGGTACCTTTAAGCTTTAAATTTATATTTGGGATGTAATGTTTTGGGTTGAGATTTTGAACCTAGAATTGCGATAGGGTTGCATGATCTACTTCGTATCATTTTTCTGGGAATTTAAGTTAGAAGAACTTTGGCCTATGCATGTCTATAAGCTTAGCTCTCGTGATTATTGGGCTCAACATAGTGTTCTAACCTTTCAGGGAGAATTTTCGTAGCTGGCTCAGCTACAAAAGCCTTGATAGATTCAGGGGCTACTCTTCGCTAATTTTCGGAAAGTTAAGACCATTGGGCTAGATGTAGCCTATTCAGTAGTACTGCCTTCGAGAGAGGAGATGACAGCGACCAATGTGATCCGAGACATAGATCTTGAGCTTCATGGCAACCTCGTTTATGCGGATCTGATCGTATTGCCGATGCCAGAGTCTGACATCATATTAGGCATGGATTGGCTATTGCGGAACAGAGTGTTGATAGACTTCCAGCGGAGATCTATTCTAGTCCTACCGTCTGGGATGACACAGTTCTTATTTGAGCCGGACATGTACTTTCCCTTACCGCGCATTATTCCTTATGTCCAGGCTATGAAGCTCATGCATAGAGGGTGTCGAGCATTTTTAGCAACTTTTATATTTGTCCCCGAGGCACCCAGTCAGTCAGCCTCAGATATCCCAGTTGTAAGAGATTTTCTAGACGTTTTTCCGGAAGACGTCTCTGGTATGCCAACTGAGCGAGAGGTGGAGTTTACCATTGAGCTTATGCCAGGTACGGTTCCGATCTAAAAAGCACTGTACCGACAAGCACCGACGGAGATGGCAGAGCTTAAGAAGCAGATTCAGGAACTTCTTGACAAGGAGTTCATTCGCCCAAGCTTTTCACCATGGGGTGCGCCAGTCTTGTTTGTGAAGAAGAAATATGGCTCTATGAAACTTTGCATCGATTACCGGGAGTTGATCAGGGTTACAGTGAAGAATAAATACCCACTTCCGAGGATTAAATATCTATTTGACCAGTTGCAGCGAGCTTCGGTGTTCTCCAAGATTGATTTGCGTTCCGGTTATCACCAGTTGAGGGTGAAAGATACTGATGTTTTGAAGACTGTTTTTAGGACTCGTTATGGCCACTAAGAGTTCCTTGTGATGCCGTTCGGTTTTACGAATGCGCCAGCGATCTTCATGGATCTCATGAATCGCGTATTTCAGCCGTATCTTGATCAGTTTGTGATAGTTTTCATAGAAGACATTCTCGTCTAGTCGAAAAATCATGAGGATCACGGCAAACATCTGACCACAGTGTTGCAGACATTGCAGAAGCACAGATTGTTCGCAAAGTTTAGTAAGTGCGAATTCTGGTTGGAGAAGGTGGCGTTCTTAGGCCACATTGTTTCTAGCAGCGGCATTGAGGTAGACCCAGTGAAAGTTGCAGCAGTCAGAGATTGGGTTGTGCCACATAATGCATCTGAGATTCGCAGTTTTCTTGGCTTAGCAGGAAATTATCGGAAGTTCATTCAGGGATTTTCTTCCATCGAAGTTCCACTCACAGCATTGACCAAGAAGAATGCAAAATTTGTGTGGAGCGATGAGTGTCAGAAGAGCTTCGATACTTTGAAGCAAGCTCTTATCTCAGCACCAGTTTTGGCCATGCCCTCAGGGCCCGGAGATTTTGTCTTGTACACAGATGCTTCGAAGCTCGGTCTCGGTGCAGTGTTGATGCAGCATGGGAAGGTGATAGCGTATGCTTCTCGACAGTTGAAAACTCATGAGAAGAACTACCCTACCCTTGATCTAGAGTTGGCAGCCGTGGATTTTGCCTTGAAGATTTGGAGGCATTATTTATACGGGGAGAAGTGCCAGATCTTTACCTACCACAAGAGCCTCAATTACTTCTTTACGTAGAAAGAGCTGAAAATGCGTCAGAGGAGATGGTTGGAGCTTGTGAAGGATTATGATTGTGACATTAGCTACCATCCGGGTAAAGCTAATGTAGTTGCGGATGCATTGAGCAGGAAAAATGCAGTCATGACCCATTTGACGATTCAGAGACCTTTTCAGTCTGAGAGGCAGAGGTTTGTTCTAGAGACTTATCCTCGAGGTAGAGTTCCCCGTCAATCTACCTTGACTATTCAGTCCTCTCTCCTAGACCGTATTCGCAGTGGTCAGTCAGCAGATGAGCAGTTGGCAAAGTGGAAGCCGAGAGATGAGGCCAAGGGCAGTGTCTTGTATTCAGTTAGTGACGGTATTGTGAGATACCGAGACAGGATATGGGTTCCTAGCAGTGATTAAATTCGAGTGGATATTCTATCAAAGGCCCATATGTCGCCGTACTCTATTCATCCAGGGAGTACGAAGATGTACAAAGACCTGCAGTTATTGTACTGGTGGCCAGAAATGAAGATGGATATCAGACGCTTTGTATCTGAGTGTCTGACTTGTCAGTTAGTGAAGGCAGAGTATCAGAGGCCAGCAGGGTTTCGCAAGCCTCTTCCTATTCCCGAGTGGAAGTGGGAGAATGTTACCATGGATTTTGTGACCGGTTTGCCAAAGTCAGTCAGAGGATCAAATGCTATCTGGGTGATTGTTGATCGTCTTACCAAATCAGCACACTTCTTGCCTATTAAGACGATTTTCACCATGGTTCAGTATGCAGAGTTGTATATCCGGGAGATAGTCCGACTTCATGGTATTCCAGTTTCTATCGTATCTGAATAACTCGCTCTGATTGCCCATGTGTCTGAGGATGGAAAGCTGTGCTAAACAACAATTTCGTACCCATCGTTGAATACAAACTCTTCCAAAATGAGGAAGTAAATCTGTGGTCTCTGTCAGATACGATAGAAACTGGAATACCATGAAGTCGGACTATCTCCCGTATATACAACTCTGCATACTGAACCATGGTGAAATTTGTCTTAATAGGTAAGAAGTGCAATGATTTGGTAAGACGATCAACAATCACCAAGATATCATTTGATCCTCTGACTGACTTCGGCAAACCGGTAACAAAGTCCATGGTAATATTCTCCCACTTCCACTCGGGAATAGGAAGAGGCTTGAGCAAACCTGCTGGCCTCTGATGCTTTGCCTTTACTAACTGACAAGTCAGACACTAGGATACAAAGCGTCTGATATCCTTCTTCATTCCTAGCCACCAGTACAATAACTGCAGGTCTTTGTACATCTTCGTTCTCCCTGGATGAATAGAGTACGGCGACATATGGGCCTCTGATAGAATATCTGCTCGGATATAATCACTGTTAGGAACCCATATCCTGTCTCAATATCTCACAATACCTTCACTAACTGAATACAAGACTCTGCCCTTGGCCTCATCTCTCTGCTTCAACTTTGCCAACTTCTCATCTGCTGGCTGACCACTACGAATACGGTCAATGAGAGAAGATTGGATCGTCAAGGTGGATAGACGAGGAACTCTACCTCGAGGATAAGTCTTTAGATCAAACCTCTGCATCTCAGACTGAAGAGGTCTCTGAACCGTCAGATGGGCCATCACTGCAACTTTCCTGCTCAATGCATCCGCAACTACATTAGCTTTACCCGGGTCGTAGCTAATGTCACAATCATAATCTTTCACAAGTTCCAACCATCGCCTCGGACGCATTTTTAGCTCTTTCTGCATAAAGAAGTACTTGAGGCTCTTATGGTCGGTAAAGATCTGGCACTTCTCCCCGTACAAATAATGCCTCCAGATCTTCAAAGCAAAAACAACGGCTGCCAACTCTAGATCATGGGTAGAGTAATTCTTCTCATGAGTTTCAACTGTCGCGAAGCATACGCTATCACCTTCCCATGCTGCATCAACACTGCGCCGAGACCGAGCATCGAAGCATCGGTATACAAGACAAACTCATCGGGCCCTAACAGCATGGCCAAAACTGGTGCTGAGATAAGAGCTTGCTTCAAAGTATCGAAGCTGTTCTGACACTCATCGCTCCACACAAATTTCACATTCTTCTTTGTCAATGATGTGAGTGGAACTGCGATGGAAGAGAATTCCTGAATGAACTTCCGATAATATCCTGCTAAGCCAAGAAAACTGCGAATCTCAGATGCATTCTGTGGCAAAACCCAATCTCTGACTGCTGCAACTTTTGCTGAGTCTACCTCAATGCCGCTGCTAGAAACAATGTGGCCTAAGAACGCCACCTTCTCCAGCCAGAATTCGCACTTACTGAACTTTGTAAACAATCTGTGCTTTTCCAATGTCTGCAACACTGTGGTCAGATGTCTGCCGTGATCCTCCTGATTCTTAAAGTAAACGAGAATGTCGTATATGAACACTATCACAAACTGATCAAGATATGGCTGAAATACGCGATTCATGAGATTCGTCAAACCGAACGGCATCACAAGGAACTTGTAGTGGCCATAACGAGTCATAAAAGCAGTCTTCGAAACATCAGTATCTTTCACCCTCAACTGGTGATAACCGGAACGCAGATCAATCTTGGATAACACCGAAGCTCCCTGCAACTGGTCAAATAGATCTTCAATCCTCGGAAGTGGTATTTATTCTTCACTGTAACCCTGTTCAACTCCCAGTAATTGATGCAAAGTTTCATAGAGCCATCTTTCTTCTTCACAAACAAGACTGGCGCGCCCCATGGTGAAAATCTTGGGCGAATGAACTCCTTGTCAAGAAGTTCCTGAATCTGCTTCTTAAGCTCTGCCATCTCTGTCGGTGCTAGTCGGTACGGTGTTTTTGAGATCGGAACCGTACCTGGCATAAGCTCAATGGAAAACTCCACCTCTCGCTCAGGTGGCATACCAGAGACGTCTTCCGGAAAAACGTCAAGAAAATCTCTGACAACTGGGACATCTGATGCTGACTGACTGGGTGCTTCGGGGACAGATATAAAGTTGCTAAAAACGCTCGACACCCTCTATGCATGAGCTTCCTAGCCTGGACATAAGGAATAATGCGCGGTAAGGGAAAGTACATGTCCGGCTCAAATAAGAACTGTGTCATCCCAGACGGTCGGACTAGAACATATCTCCGCTGGAAGTCTATCAACACTCTGTTCCGCAATAGCCAAGCCATGCCTAATATGATGTCAAACTCTGGCATCGGCAATACGATCAGATCCGCATAAACG
The DNA here is from genome assembly GCF_012295235.1 of Primulina huaijiensis. NCBI lineage: Eukaryota > Viridiplantae > Streptophyta > Magnoliopsida > Lamiales > Gesneriaceae > Primulina > Primulina huaijiensis. Next base: position 12,534,154 of record NC_133313.1, read on the forward strand.
AGGTTGCCATGAAGCTAAAGATCTATGTCTCGGATCACATTGGTAGTTGTCATCTCCTCTCCTGAAGGCAGTACTACTGAATAGGCTACATCTAGCCCAATGGTCTTAACTTTGAGAAAATTAGCGAAGACCTCTGAAATAAACGAGTGGGTAGCCCCTGAATCTATCAAGACTTTTGTAGCTGAGCCAGCTATTAAAAATTCTTCCTGAAAAGTTAGAACACTATGCTGAACCCAATAATCATAAGAGCTAAGCTTATAAACATGCATAGGACAAAGTTCTTTTAACTTAAATTTCCAAAAAAATAATACTGAGTAGAGCATGCAACCCTATCGCAATTCTAGGTTCAAAATCTCAACCCAAAACATTAAATCCCAAATATAAATTTAAAGCTTAAAGGTACCTGTCATAAGCATGGTATCGGGGTTCGTCTCCGCTGCATGGAGAGCAAATACCCTGCCTTGGGTAGGCAAGTTCCTCTGAGGGCACTGCGGTATCACGTGGTCTGGGCTACCGCACTTGTAACACTTCCCAGAGCCATACATACATACTCCAGGATGGCGGAGTGAGCATTTAGGACATATCGGATGCTCCATCCCCGCTGCTGCTGCTGTTGCTGGCCCCTGTTCCTGGGTGGGCCGTGGAAAGGCCTCTTATTCTGCTGCTGATGCTGCTGAGGAGAAGGGCGGTGCGGTACATGGACTGGGCACTTGCCCTGACGGTCTCTCTCGATATCCCGCTGATCCTGCTCTGCGGCTAGAGCTCTGGAGACAGCGACCTCATAAGTAGTAGGATCAGATACCCTAACATCACGGCGCAAGATCGACTGTAGACGTACCAAGAAATGCATCAACTTGGCTTTAGCATCATTCGCGATCAGGGGCACAAAATGACAACCCCTCTCAAACTTACGGATGAACTCCGTAACAGTCAAATCTCCTTGCCTCAGACTCATGAATTCCGTGATCAACCTGGTGCGCACTTCCTCATTAAAATATTTGGAGTAGAATACCTCTGTGAAATGCGCCCAACTCAGTGTAGCCAAGTTCAGGGCTACTGATGCTCCTTCCCACCATAAGCAGGCATCTCCTCCGAATAATTAGGTGGCACAACGAACTCTGTCTGCATCTCCAAGCTCCATAAACTCGAAGATAACCTCGAGTGACTTGATCCAGCCCTCGGCAATCACGGGGTCCGTCGTCCCTGAAAACTCCTTAGGACGCATCTTCATGAATCTCTCATAAATAGCTTCGGCCCCTGTCGGTCTAGCTGCTACTGCGGCATTGTTCCCCGCAAACTGTGCGAAGAACCGGTTCATCCCAGCTAGCATCTGGGCATTCATGTCAGGTGGAGGGGGTGGAGGTCCGAATCCCCCCTGTCCTTGATCCTCACCGTCTTCATGACGGCGCTCATCATCACCTCTCGGGCGTCCAACCTGGCGTCTAGGAGGCATACTGTTCCATATATAACCCATACGTAACCAACATGCATAATTCCATAATTTATTTAAATGTAAATAAATACTGAACAATTAAAATCTGAACGTAAAAATACTTCATGAGAACATGCAGTTAAAATAATTCCGGCTTTAAATAAAATGCATGAATGTAAAACTTACAGACCAAAGACGTGACTTCGTGAGCTTCTCGAGGTCAGTAGTAGTGCAACCCTTTACAAGAACATAGGCTCTGATACCACCTGTAGAGGCCTCTAAATTCGTACTTAAAAATTTGCAAAAAAAATTAAAAATTTCTCTTTAACTAATTAAAATGCCTCATTCCTAAATAAACTAATAAATAAAGTTTGATATTCAAAATATCAGCGGAAGTAAATGTTTGTTTGCAAAATAATAATTAAAAATAATCCAATCAACGGGAAAATGTTTGAGCCTAAAAATAGTAAATGCTGAAAATGAGGTCCTCGGATTCCACTACTGTCGACCCTCGATGGCTCACTGGTCCCCGCCCTCGGTCCCGAACTCATCAGTACCTACAACAATCAAGTCTAGTGAGTCTAAAGACTCAGCATGCATATATTGTAAACAACAAGTAATAATAATTAAATTGCATGCGAAGGAAAATATCATGTCATGACTAATTGTAATGCGTGCATCACTGAACAGTAATCGTATCATGAATAATTAATATTACGTGCATAACTGAACTGAACTGAACTGAACTGAAAGTAGTAAGTGAAATGTTCACCCCGTAGAGCCCTGTAATGAAATAGATATTAAAAATTTTCTGGTGAGATTATGGTCTACGGAAGTGGCCCCTGAACTGAACTGAACTAAACTGAACTGAACTGACCGGTAACTGACGACCAGGACCGGTAACTGACGACCGGGTGAAATACTAATCGTCTGATCAGACTAATGCCACAGTATACTGGGTGGTACAAAACTGAATTGATCGGTAACTGACGACCGGGTGAAGTACTAATCCCATGATAGTAAAGTGACCACAAGCAATATCGCATAAATCTCAAAATGAATATTTTGCACCTAATATAATTAAATAACATCATTAAATATCATGTAAAAATTTTATTGATTGGGTTGGATCGCTCTCAGGCTCGCTGCGACTAAAATCTAACATGAAAAATATGCAAATGATTTATCGTGACCAAGCTTTGTAATTGACTCCAAAAAATGAGACATTTACGCCCAACTAACTTAGTATTTAATCATGACTCCGTGCCAACCCGAACCATCACCAAACCATCATTTAGTCATGATTAAAATATGTCTAAAATGATGAAATAATGCTCCTAAAATGGTACAAGTCGAAATCTCGGTGAATGGAGGCCAAAACATGAAACGCTCTTTCGAGAGGCACTTTAGCACATTGCACCGTAAATTCTCGTACGACCTCTAAAGTGATCCGAATCACAAACGACCAAAACCATGACCTTCCTAACTTGATGAGACACTGTCCAGTCCAAGATCATAGGCGAAAAACCAACCAAGAACCCGGAACACGCCTCTGAACCGCGACACGCTTGCTATCAAAAATTACAGCAGTTGTGCCTTCGATTTTTTGTGTCGTTTTTGAGACTACTGGCCATTGGGGCTTGAACCACCAACTAGAGGCTCTTACCAACACCCTAGGGAATGATTTGAACCATGGCTAAGGGCCCTAGGCCAGACACAATTCGAACCACACCATGAAACTATCGACAAGTCCCACCCGAGAGCAATTCTGTGCGCGTGGGGTGTTGCTATTGTTTTGCTGTCATGGATCGTCCCAGTGGCCATTTGTTTGACCAATGCACGATCTAGACTTCATGGGGCATGGTGTGAACCATGGCTAATGGCTAAAGAGCCAACCAAGATCCACACTAACACCCGAAACTCAAAACTACACTTGCTGGAAAAAGAGAAGGGCCGAGAATGGGGGGCCGTTCTTGCTTAATTTCTTTGAAACCGATTGGGACGTGAACCAAGCCATGAAAGGGCATCTTGGTCACATCCTATACATGCTAGGGAAGGGTTCTAACCATGGCTATAGGCCCCTAGAGCAGCCAAGATTAGAAGCTCTCCCTTGACAACCAAAACAGCAAAAATCGAAAACTCAAATGGCAAAGAGGGGGAGTTGCTGTCATTGTTCGATTTCCAGCATGCATGGGGCTTGATTTATTGGACCAACATGGTCTTGACATACCCTAGTACGTGTCTCTATGCAGCCTTGGAAGTCTGGAATCGAACCAACACCTGAAACAAGCACAACAAGCCAACCCGTGAAGCATAGGAGTGAGCCGAAAAATTCTGTGCAAACTTTAAAGAAATTCTGTCATGAGGTTTCGGTTTTTGCAAGAAAACATAATCATGAAGTGTTAAAAAAAATCGTATTATGACTTGATTGAAGAGCAAGGGGAATATACACATTCTTGGATATTTTTGTTTTGAAGAAAACAAAAAGAAACACACAACTTAGCGCGGGGGAGACGGAGCGCTTTTCTACCTTGCTTGCTACTCGATTTCTCTCCTATTTTTTTTCATGGTTTTGCTCTGAATAATGCTCTGGAATTACTCTAAATTTTGAGACTAGGAGGGGGAGAGAATGGTTAGGGAGAATAGGGAAGGTACAAGATAAATGGAAGGGGAAATATTCTTTCTATCCTAATTTATTTGCTAGATAGGAAACAAGAATGATATCAAAGATTTTGAGGGGATATTGGGGTGCATTTGGTTGATTTTAAGGTTAGGTGCAAAGGGAAAAATGGTTTAATTAAATATTGTTGGTGATTTAAAAGTTGGTGAAGATATCTATCTAAAAAAATTTAAGGGAAGATAATTAAAGAATAATTTGTCCAACTAATAAAATCTTTTAATTTAAAAAAAATTGGCCGATTTTTAGCTAGTAGAATGGGGTGAAAATTGCTTAATTTTTATTTGTTGAAGATTTAGTGTGATATAATTATCTCCCAAGAAAAAAGATAAGGAAAGAATTCAAAGAAATGAGTTGTTAATTATTTAAATCTACCAAAAAGAAGTGACGGATTTTTTTTATTAATTAAATGGGGGAAAATATTGCTAGATAGACATGGTAGAATATTGCTTAAATATTAAATAAGTGAGGATTTAAATTGAGGGAATTATCTACCATGAAATGGATAGGGAAAGCTATTAATTAATTAGGTTGACAACTAATTTTAAATTAATTAAAGAGGGCCGAAAATTTCATCAAAAATGGAGGGAAAATATTTATTAAATTTTGTATTTTGAATCTTTAGTGTTTTATCTACTCATTAAATATTTTAGAGAATTAATTATTGAACTTTATTTACTACTTATCTCAACTTATTTAGATAATTTTTTAAACCTTCTTTTTCATTAAATTACTTATTATTTAACTTAAATAAATTCTAGGAATATTTTCTAAATACTAAAATTTATCTCTTTACTCCAACTCCAGTCCGGCCTCACTTAATTAACTGAAAAGCTAATAATTAAACTACTGCATGAATTAAATAAATAAATTTAAAGAAAAGAATTTAAATACTCATGCAATAAAATCATTTTAATTTAAATAGTAGGAATTATGCATGACTTATACGTAGTCTAATTTACAGGTTCTACATCATCAACCTATTACATTAGCATTTATGCAGTTCGACTTAAGAAACCTTAGTACCAAAATTACTGATCGACTTCTATCCTTGGTACGACACTTAAAAGTCAAATCTTATCTCAACCCATAATAATATTAGCCTAAGATCCTTGAATCGAACCCTTACCTTACGGCATCTAACTTACGTAACTTAACTATTTTCAAGTACATCCCAAATACAAAATTGTTGCAAATCTTAAATTCGAGTAACGTTAATCCATAAAACATAAAATATAAATTATCGATCTTCTATTTAATTAGTAAATCCCTTCAAGCACCATTTGCATGTTTAAACTATTTTCTCTTCCCAATTACAATATAGTTGAGGCCTAAGATCCTTGAGCTTTCCTCCTTGGAACAAATGTCGCATTTGTAAATATCCTCAATGCTTAATTAAGTCTAGTGTATAAAATTTAATAGGTTACCTCATGGTAGTCTTAGACTAACTCTAATCAATCAACTTCACGTATAACCCATAAAATTCTAGAATCCCTATATCAAGATTTTAGATTCCTTACTCGATAAAAATCTTAACATTCGTCCATTGGTAACCTATGTTGAACACTCCTAATTCCCTTTTTGTTTTTATTCCACCAAAAATTTTCGTATGATCACTTATTTTATAAACTTGAAATTTAAGCTTACGCAACCCAAATAATATTAGATAACATAACTCCAATACACATATCCACTTAGTCCCAAGTTTCTCGATGACTTTCAAAAATTCTCAAAACATGGTGTCTAACTTAATTCTTACATGCGTCTATCAAGTAATATAAACATCAATCATACACAACTTTCTAGAAAAATCAAATTCTAACAAAGTTATAAATTTAACTCTTCAGATCATGAATTAAAACTTATGACACGTCAAACTTAAGTTCCCCAAAAATTTGCTAACTCAATGCTTATCCTTATAACTTAACTAACCGATCAACTTTACCTTAAATCGTCATCACTTTAAATTCTTAACTTACCACAACATTATTTCACTAACGCTTAAATTTTCAGGCCAAAGATTGATTCATCCTACAATGTCCCTGATTACCATTCATTACCACATTATAACCCAGATATCTAAATGTTCTATATTTCCTTCAAGTCTAAATCACCGAAAATTCCTATCATTTAAACCATCAATTCTCACTTACTATTAAATAAGTTCTCAAATTTCTTAAAAATTGTGCAATTAATTCTTACTTTCCTCGAATATTATCCAATTTGTCCTTAATCTCGAAAATTCTACAATTACCCATAAGTTCTTAGTGTTCCTAATTCCATTTTGTAGGTTCTCCGTATCATAAAGTTCAATAATTTTAAGCTTATTAAACCCAAAATCAATTCTCATATCCATGAAAAATTACTGATTTAACCCAAGTGTTCCTCCAAGTTTGAATTTAATCCTCAAAAGTTTCGGAATTTGCAATTTGGCCCTTAAAGTTCTCGAAAATTACATTTTTCACCTTACAAATCTTCGAAATTTGCATTCCTGGTTCCCAAAAATTTTCGATTTTTGCCTCATTAAACCTTAAAATTCTCAAAACTTAGAATTTGATCCCAAAATTTGGCAAATTCGAAAATATTCGGTTAGAATTTTATTTTTTGCACTTAGGTCCTCAAATTATTGGTTATTACAATTTGGTCCTTAAAGTTCTCAATTCGTGCGATTCAATCCTTATATACAACTAGGTAGAACATGCATCCTAAATAAATTCTACGTTTTTATACTTCCAAAAATCGTCGTAGTATTAGAATCGTTATTCTTTACATGAAATCCTAAAAAATTAATCCTACTAGTAACCATTAACCATCAATATTTTTCTTAGAAGACCTACATGCCCCAAAAGCATTCATAAACTTCAAGATTAACTTATGATCCAAAATTAGAACATCAGTACTACTAACCAAAAATCAATATAGACAAATCATTTCCAACCTTTCCCAATGCCCAAAAGCAAAATTCTTTTTCATGTCCAATTCCGCCACAAAGCGAGCATGCATGAAAATCATATAATTTTTCATTTCATGTCGGAACATGCATAAAAATTTTAAAGCATCTAATCTTAAAACATAACGACAGACAAACATGTACTGTAAATCACTGTAAAACGTATATCGTGTAAACGTGCAGGTGATAGCAGTAAATCATTTAAAACAATTAAAAATAAAAGCTTACAGACTTGAGGCTTGAAGACTGAGCTGCAGAAGCTAGCGGTCGCACAACCCTATACAGGACCCTTGCTCTGATACCAACTGAAACGTTTACTCGTTTTAAAAGTGCGGAAATATTTTTTTTTTTAAAAGCTCGCAATTACAAAATAACATTTAAAATAACCGTATCTATTTGCCAATAAAAGTACCGTAGTTTAAAAATTAACTGACATCATCCAAAATCAATGTAAACGTGTAAAAATCTTAATATCATCAGCATATAAAAATGTGTAACTCCTCCCAAAACACATGAATCAATATGCGGGGAAATAATGGTCCCCGGGTCGTGTCACCGCCCATCTCGCCTGCCTACTCAGTCTTCGGCACCCCCGGTCCCCTGATCAAAATGCTTACCTGCATCACGCACGCCTAGTGAGTCTAAAGACACAACACACCTGTACCAGTAATAACAAGTACATATACGTAGCACACAGCAGTGAAAAATTGCATAATCAACATACATTTCATTAGCTTAAAAACATGAACATAAGCGTGTCGTGTAATATCGTAACATGTCTCATAATGTTATCATATCACATGTGTAACCGTGACTGTCAAAACATGATAATAGCATGTATCATCGTATCAGCATATACGTGTTAAAATCTTAATTTGAATTCCGTTCATTAGCTGTGACTTTCGTATCATCATGTCATCATGTCAGTCGATGGATCCATCAACATGTAACCACGGTACCGGGCGGCGGGGGACATCAGTGACACTCTCACTCGTCAACTGAGCCCGGACCTATCATATCATCATATCAAGTCAATGGAAATACGATCTTCGGGCTCCCTCTGGGGCTTTTTCCCGCAAACGGGCTCTCTGTGGTGCCTTTTGCCTCACGATATCTCCAATCATACCATCGTATCATCATGTTAGTCACAACTAAATCACTTCCTTCAAAACGTGTCATCATATTCATCACTTAATAAAAGCATGCATAAACGTAATTTTTCCATTAAACTAAGCAGGCATCATAATAATCATAATAGCGTAAGAATCGTAAGCATGATGCATAATCATTTAAAAATATCATAATTTGTGCTCAGGGCTCACCCCGGGTACAAAATGGACATTTTGCCCCTTGGAACCCAAAAATTATCGTTTCACCCCTGGACCTCTAAAATTGACCCGAAGCTTACCAAACTCCTTAAATGTCCCAAAACATATTTAAAAATATTCCTAGATGTAAATTTGAGCCCGAAACCAAAATTAATCGATCCGTTTCAAAAACTTAGACCGGGGTCTCGGTTTTAACCCGAATCGACTCGAAACTCAACCGAAATTTTCCCAAATTTTTATCCTTCCTTAAAAACATTATAAGGGTCCTAAAATATTAATCTCCAGCCCTTAAACCTTCGGTTGGTAGTTTCAGAACCTACAAACTCTCGGCCATTTCCCTCTTCACCCCTCGTGCGCACCCTTTTCCCAAATCTCAAGCCATCAGCTTCACCCCGATGCACCAGCCCTTAACCAGCCTTCCGTGGACCTATGCTAGACCCTAAAGAACCTACCTTAACCACCCAACCAACCCCATGCAGTCTGCACACTAAGCTTACTCGCTGGCAACCAAAACATCACCAACGCGTGTTCCCTTACACTAGGTGATTCGTACTGCTCAAGGGTACAGACCAGCAGGGTTGGGGCTCTTCCAGGTCGTGGTTCGGACCCATCAGAGTCTGGTTCCACGCCTGGAATCGCCCTGACGTCGGCAGCTTCCCTCCCCGACTCTCGATCTACACGGCACCCTTCAAAAACCAACCGATCCAGCCTATACCATCACTCCCTCGACCCTCCACGACTCCAGCAGCTGTACCACTTAAACCTTCGACAAAAATGATCCTCAGACACTACACCAGCAGCCCCTCTACATCACAGTAAGAAAAACGTGAGAGGTACAAAGAAAAATGCAACTAATGGAACTCAAGTCAATGCCGAGGAACGTTTATGCATGGACCGAAAGAATTACACAATATATCACACATTTCTCTTAAATATAGCATGAGTGATGCAAAGGAACAAGGATACATGCGTGCTTGAGGTTTCTTTGTGAACGAAAATTGCAAGGAGACACACGGCCGAATCAAGAATGGAGGCACCGAAATTGTTGTGCTGCAAATCACGAAGGAGATGGCCAATTGGAGGGGGTGGGCGGCTGAGTGGACTGATTTGCTTTAGGTTAAAATGAGCTTTAGGGTTACTTAGTAATATTTAAATAATTAACAAATGACTAATGGGCCTTAATTGATAATTAAAACTAAATAAAAGATTTTTAGCCAAAAAGCTTAAAAATAGGCCCATTAAATCCAAAAGTATTGCCGAAAAATATTTCGTGTTGGTAAGTTCTTGAAAATATTAGTCGAACCTTCAAAAAATCCCCAAGTTCTATAAAATTTGCGTACCGTATAAAAATAAAATCATGCGGATAAAAATACCCAACAAGGCCCATTTCTTGAAAAATATGTTTTAAACATCTTACATTAATTAATAAAATTTAATCATGTATTAAAATAATTTTCCTGAAAATTTTCCGGTCTCCGTTCCTCGTTCGAACGTGAAATGCACCTAGAAACCCTAATGCATGAACTTATAAAATTTCATGAATTAACTCCTATCATGCATGAAATGAATAAAAATAATTAAACACAAATTAATGAAATAAATATGCATTTAGTTCTTTAAAACAATTTAATAAAATACCAAATAGATTTGATAACTTGCATGCACGTGGTTCACGTGGACCTTCAAATTTTCGGGACGTTAAAAAGACTTAGACTTTTTATATTATTTTAGCCCTCGTGAACCATGACTCGTCCCTCGTGAGCCGTGTTTCGAATTTAAAACCATTAAAACCCTATTTTCGAACAAAAGTGCTAACCTCGAGCCATCTTTAATTTTCAGCGAGCCATGCTCGAGCCGGCTTGAGCCAACATCAAACCAGCTCTCCCCTGGACCCTACTGAACCCTTAGAACCCTTAGGTACTGAACCTAATGTGGGGACCCGGGCTCTAACTCGATTATCTTTTTGGGCTTAATTGGATCTTTGCTAGAATATGTGGGTCAAAATTTTGCTTTTAACATTTATTCAAATGTATATAAATAAGCACAAGACATTATATCTAAAATTCCTGTCATTTTATTCAACTACAATTCACATTCACATATTCGTCTACAATTAACAGACTAGTGTTTAGAAATTCAGTACATGTCTAGTAATAAACCACTAGTAATCTTCTACGCCCGTAATCTCCACGCTATCTCGATCTCTCATCCTCTGCGTGACCCCGATCCTGTCCCACCTGTTGTCATGCACACATACAGACACAACAACAGCCGGATACTCCGGTGAGAACAAATCCCAGTATAAAACATGTATACATGCATGTCATGCAAGTAAATACAAAATCATAACACATAAATCAGTAATTATGACACACTAGTGAATACAGATAAAACTCTTCAATTCTTATTCTTTGACTCGACTCATATCTAAGTCTAGGGATCCCGGTGTGAATAAGACGTAACAAGTCTCCCACCTACTCTCCCAATCGGGGTGGCGGTACGTCTTATTCCTAGACTTCGGTCATATCTGTATCGAATGTCTACAATCGGAGATGATCTGCTCCTATGCGTCGATACACCGAACGTCTAGTTTGACAATCTGTCAATGACTCCTATCTCAAAGGCTTGAATATAAATCTATAAACAAGACATAATCATAATCAAACATAATTAAGAATCTAGTATGTGATTTTGGGAAACTCGTATCCAGTCTGGATCGAGTCATGTCTTCCCGTGTTCACATGAATTATACCTTTCTTGTCGTAATACCGGTCTGAACAAGTCGAAGTCTTGAAATCTTGATACTAATCAGTCAATACAAATCTGAAATGACATGTATAAAATGTCCCATGTCAACCTTTAACTAAAAGGAATACATATACGGATCAATATGCAATCTCGGTGCGTTTCGACGGCATAACGGCGTAATTTCACGATACCGATCAACTCAAATATCAATACTCAATAGCAATACTCATAATTCTTATCAGCATCAATTCATAAGACTGAATTCTGTACCATCTCAACTCAATATATGCTGGAAATCTCATAACAATCACACAGGGTATCACTTTCTCGATGCGTTTACGTTTCTACGATGTCAATGACCTCGAGAACACATAATTACAAGCATAGCAGAATTTCCCCAACATGTAAACTCCCAAACATGCTGAAACTAAAAGATACGTACATCCTTTTATAGCCCTTAATGAGAGGAGTAAGAATCTATGCTTGGATTGAAGTTTGGATGATTAGATGTTGCTCAACTCAAGTATAGGATGGAAGGAACCTTGAAGATTTCTATGGAGTTCTATCAATTCTTGCCTGCTGAATTCGTGGGGAAATGAAGACACATACACCATATATGCATGGCAAGGGCAAATGGCTTATTCTTTGTTCAACACGTCTCGCGCATATGCGCGACCATAACCGGCGCATATGCGCGAGACCTTCGGTCTCGGCATTGTGGCTGTTCTGCTGCTCGCGCATATGCGCGCACTCTTCTCGCGCATATGCGCGAGACCTATGGTCTCTACATTATTCAATTCCAGCACCTCGCGCATATGCGCGTCGCTTCTCGCGCATATGCGCGAGGCCTTCTGTAAGGTCCAAAATTTAGACAACGTAATCCAACCGCATGCAAATCTAGGAAATTTGAAAATGAGTAAGTAATTGATTTTAATTGCTAATTAATTATGTGACATACTTGTGCATATGCTAAATGAGATTTTTATTGTCATCATGCATAAAATTGTATTTTTAGGAATATTCAAGTGACGATCGAGGAACGGGGTCCGAAGGCTGAAAAACGTAAAATGTTTTTATTAAATAATTATTTTTAATTATTTAAAATATGGTTGATGCTTTTAGAATTTTTGAAAATATGGGGTTTTGAGGTGATTTAATAAGCCAGGACGTAAATTTTATCGGTATTGGCCTTTCAACTAAAATACGAGCTTTTAAGCAGTCCGGCTATTTAATTCACGAACTTATTTTATCAAAACTTTGTTATTATTTTATTTAAATTCTAATTTAACTAATGGGCCTAATTAGATGGCTTAATAGGCCTAATAAGCCTTGTAGGTGTTTAACTAATATTTAAAGTGTAAAATAAATCACAAACCCTAGCCTACTTGAAAGAAAAGAATCGGCCACTCACCTTTTTAAAACTGAAAAACTCTCCCAACACCCCAAAACACACACAACCTCACGGCACTTCACACAATTTGGAGAGGGTTTCGAAAGGGCAAGCAAGATCAAGCCATCGTCGCGTCCCGTTCTTCGTCGTCAACGTATATTCGAGCGTAATCTACGCAAAGGCACACCCTAATCTCCTTTTCTCATCCATCATATCATATTATTGTTTTAAATATTGAATGCATGAAGATCACAAGGAAACCCTTTGGAATTTTCGGTTTTTAGCACATATATGTTGTAAACTCATGACTTTGTATTCCATAACTCGTTCTATGCATGTAAGGGGCTGCCATGACGTTAGGTTATGATCTAGAGTTGCTTTTACATGAGTTTAAAAAGGACCCAAACACTCCAAGCCGCTGCACCGTAAGCATCACACGAGAATAATCGATTTTTGTGCTGTCATGGGGTCATGGGTTCGGTTTCTGTGGTCCAGGGGTTGGGGCATGGTTGGCTCATTCCAAGGGCTAGCCAAGGTCTTGAGTGGGTCAGGGAGGGAGTCCTAGCCAGGCTAGGACACACGGTAAAGGCTGGAGAAGAGTCCTTGCAAGCAAGGACTCTACCCGAGAAGCAGCTGCAGCAGTTGCTGCCTTCGCACGGCTGCTGTGGTTCAAGGGCTCGATGCGTGGGGCACGGGCTAGGTTAGGAAGAGTCCTTAGGGTCCTAAGCAAGTGTTCTTGAGTTGGGTTTGGGTGGTAGGGCGTTGGCTGTGTCCACACGATCACACAACATAGAGTCCATGCATCACACAACTCTCGGCCAGAATAGGTGTTACTTGGGCTGCTTCGTTTTTCGGTTTTGGGTGGATATCTTGACAAACTTAGAGTCCAGTAGGGTACTTTGGCATGTTGGGCAAGTTTTGGTTCGACATGGCTCGGGAGTAACTCGTGAAAATTAAGAGATGGCTCGGGGTCGAAGTTTAGGTGTTAAAATGAGTTTTAAAACAAAGAAAATTTGGAAAACGACTCACGGGGGTCGAGTCGTGATCCATAAGGGCTAAAATAATATAAAAAGACTAAATTTAGAATTTAGGAATTTTATATTAAAGTTTGGTATTTTTCGGGATTAAAACACCGTTAAAATAATTAAGAAAAGATAATTGAAAAAGTCTAAGTTTTAAGCAAAATAAAATTACGAAAAAATTCATATAAGCTTAAATAATTATTTGGGACATATTAGAGTCATGAAATCAAGAAAAAAGTCGAAATCATAAAATGTCGAGTCTAGGGGTAAAACGGTCTTTTTACACCGGGAAATGAGTAAAGGTCATGGCAGTGCCCGAAATGCTGTTTTCATGTTAAATATGGTATTTTAAAATGTTTATGAATTTCTCATGATTTAATTATGATTTTTAAATGTCTTAGAAATTTTTATGATTTAAAGAAGACATTTAAATACATGTTGCATGCTTGGTTTCAAAAAGGGAAAAAGGTAAATGTTATTAATGATTTTATAAAGTGATGTGAATGAAAAACGTTGAAGGAAGTGAAGTGATTGTGACTAGTTCGTTAATGATGGCAATATCGTGAGGGTGATGGTCCCAGTGGGAGCCCGACGATCGTGTTTCCATTGTTACGAACAGAGGATATGAGGATTAACGTAAGAATGGGAATATCGTGAGGGGAAAAGGCCCCAGAGGGAGCCCATTTATGGGAAAAGGCCCCAGAGGGAGCCCCGACGATCGTATTTCTATTCGATAATGCTTGGCCAGGGCCCAGTTGACCGGTGAGAGTGTCGCTGGTGTCCCCCGCCGCCCAGTACTGTGGTTACATGTAGATGGATCCATCGACTTTTGAGGATTGAGGATAGTCACAATTAACGATCTGAATTCAACTAAGGATAAAGGAAAATGTTTATGACCATGATTATAGGATTTATGTCATGTTGAGGATAATGTTAAAGTTTATGCATGTCATGAAATGTTATTTTACTTAAAAGTATTTTCACTGTTGCATGTGATTTTATTATTATACTACTCGTTATCAAGATTATGGTGTGTTGAGTCTTCAG